>NW_010973368.1:16081230-16122614 GCF_000737465.1 Haliaeetus leucocephalus | reverse complement strand
GGTCTCGGGGATTTCCTGAAGTGGCGGGGGGGGGGGGGAGCGGGCTGTCCCTCCCCGTGGCGGTGCCGCAGCGCCGGGGTTTGCCCGAAAGGGGCTGGAAAGGGGGGTGGTGGGGAGGGAGCTCGCCCGGGGTTAGCAAACGGGCAGCAGCAGCAGGCTGGGGGACCCCTCTGACCTGAAAATATTTATAGCGGGGAGCTCGAACACGAAGAGGAGGAGAGAAGACGTATGCTCATCTTGCTCTTCCCTCTGCATCTGCTTACGGCCTCCCTTCTTCCATTTTTAGCGGTTGTTACACCGCATTCAGGAGATTTAGTCTGGCTTTTCAGTTATTTGCGTTTGCTGTTCTCCTTGCCAATCTGGCAAAGAGATTTTTTTTTTAATTTTTTTTTTTTTTTTTTACAGCTTCTCTCCAACTTCATCCTAGTGATCCTTGCCTTGCCAGGGATCCCGTGTGGTCAGTTGTGCCACTGGTCTTTTCGTGGCAAACACAGCACACACCACTATTTTTGTGATTTGGACTATGTTGCCACTGTGCTGGCCTTGACCAACCTGGATTACTCCATCCTACAGCGGGCTTTGTATTTCTGCCGCAGCCTCTCAGGAAGAGGGAGGGATGTTATCTTTCTGCAAATGTGAGAAGGTCATAAGTGAATTGAACTTCCAGTTTTGGTTCACAGAATTAGGGAGCTAGAGGATCCCTTGCTTCAGCCAGTTTTTCAGTGCAAAATGCATGTATTCAGATCAGGTAGTATAACTCATAGGCCTGCATGTAACTTCTAAAAAGTCCTTTGATGCTAGGATAAAGCAAAGCTTTTGGTAATGCATGGTCCTTCTGCAGGTGGTACCATCGCATCTGGAAAGGCTGTGGGCAGAGAGCAGGAGTTTTCTGCTTCTTCTAGAGAAGCTTCATGGTTTTCTACGCTTCCACACAGTGGCACATGCATGAAATATTGTGCTTTGGAGGAAATCTGCCTTTTCTGCCCCTTAGGCTGCGGCCATGAGTCACCACTGAGCACCCCGTATGATGCGGCAGGCTCTGTAGTCACACACTTCAACCCCGACTGGGGCTCAGAAGCTTGACGGGAGCGTAAAGGCATCTAGTACAGGCCTGAAGGACTGAACTGTAGATCGCTTATCTTCTGACTTGATAGGATGCTCTTTACCTGGCCTGCCAATAACACTGTGCACTTACACCTCAGGCTGGTGGTCATGCTCGGGCTACTGTAGCCCCAGACCCAGGAAGAAAACTGTGAGGCATAACCATGGTGTTTGTTTTGTTTCAGGTGCTGCCGGAGTGCTGGTAGGACACCCATTTGACACTGTTAAGGTGGGTTGATTATGAAATACCTTTGTCTCTACGTAGAGGACTTGAAAGTTTTTCCAAGAAGTGGGTGAGGAAAAAAATCCCCAGGCACTGTAGGAGCATAAATCTGTGCTGGAAAGCTTGGAGCGAGCCTCCTCAACCACTCGTTATAGATTTGCAGTCTCCAGCTCTTCAGAAGTGAAAAAATTCTTTGTATGTGTCATTCAACCCAGTAACATGACAAACATTGGCCTGAACTACAAGTTCATCAGTGCAGTAACAATGTTGTATTTGAAAATACAATCTTACCTTTAACTTAATTTTGTTCTAAGCTTGCTTTCTCTGCAGCTGTTCATCACTAACTGCTCAAACTGCCTCTCCCTGCGTTTGTAACTCAAACCAACTTCGTTACTAGGTTGAAATCTCTGTTGTTTCCCCTTCAAGCTCTGCTACTTTCTCCTCAAGCATTAATTTGTTACACTAGCCACAGGGTGTAAGTGGATAAAAATCCACAGCATGAAGCTTGCCTGGGGGCTTTTTCCTCCCTTTAAGTATGACTATATATTTTTATAACTTTCCAAGTTAAGATTGATTTTCTAATGGTCTGTTAGCTGTATGTATTATGCATATTAAGGGTAGCTAAGACCTGTTTAAAGATAAGATTTTAAATCTCCTGGAGGGCCCTTCAGCCAGGACTCCCAGGGTCCAAGCCCATTTTTCAGAATGGGATGACAACTTAAGTCACTTTTCAGCAGCCTTATCCAAAGTATCGCACTGGAAGAATAGAAGAAGGGGTGCCAATATATTCCCTGCTAAATTAATATACCAGATCACTTGACTGCAGCAGAGAGCATGCCACCCGCTAGATCTATATTTGGAATACCTCTACCTTGCTGAATTTAGATATGCAAAAGGCTGACAGAGTTAACGAGGTCATCACCATATTCTGTATTCTAGCACATGGTTAATTCAACACAGATTTTTCCTAGCTATTGGATATTCATCCTTGCCAGTCAAGTGCAAGCTGCTCAAATAGTAAAAACTGTATCTGTGTTTCTCAGAGTAGGGTAAATTTGACTGTTAAGTAATTGGGTTGAATTCTAGTATATATTTTCAGGAATGGTATTATCCAGACTTGCACTTTTTTTTTTTTTTTACGGTGGTACAGGGCCGGCTGTCTTTTTCTCTCCCTCCCACCCTGCCAAGTTTTACATGCTTAACTTAAGGTGATGGGTCATTTCACTGAAGCCAGCAAAACTGCTAAAACTCTATGCTCAGACTAAGGTTAAGCATGTGTGGGGTTTTTTGGTTTTTAAAGTGGAACAGCTTCTAGTGCATGAAACTAAACATTTAAGTGTCTGCAAAACTGGGGCTCCCATGCTAGTTCCAGCAGATGTGTTATTGCAAAATAGGTATGTTGGCTTTAGAAAAAGCATCTTGCTTTACAATAGAGCAAATAGTTTTTTTCTGGATGACTTCAACTGTTCTATGAAATCCAGTATGGCACACTGTATTTTCATGCCCATTAGAAGGTATTATAAACATTTCCTTTATTTTTCAGAGAAAATACTAATGTTTGTGTTATTAGCTGGCATAGTCACCACTGTATGTGGGAAAACTAACACTATAACCAGTCTTTAAAAAAAAAAAAAAGACAGACATTGCATAACTTGTTGTGTATGTATATGTGTTAAGAATTAACCCTTTTTATAGTTCTGCAGTGTTTAAAGGGCTAGCTGGTAGTCACCTTAGACTGTAAGTTTTTAATATAACTGAACAATGGGAAAGCTGCTTAGATAAGCCAGAATTTTACTTCTGTCTTGGCTTTTAAGCTCCTTTTTTGACCGGTGATCATGTTTCCCAAAGCGGGGAGGGGGATGGTGGGACACACAGGGAGAGATTAAGCCGGTGAAGTCACCCTGCAAAACCCACAACTGAGCTGATCTCAGAACTGGCAAACTCCTTATCCCTGGTTTGTTGATGTAATGTATAAAATTGCTTTTTTGCTTTTAACTGCCTTTACTTTCTGAGCTAGGGGCTGTCTTCATTAACAGCAAAAGTGTTACTTTGTTGTAGATGACAGATAAGCCTCATCACGGGAGAGTTACCTAGTAAGTATAGCCCAGGTGAACACTTCTGTTTCTCTCAGTCTTAATTTATTCCCAAATGTATTAGTTCAAATAAAGATCTAAAAGACTTATGAAGCTTTTTCCCTTTTTAGTTTTAAACTGATGTGTCCCTCTTCTACAGCTATGGCATGGAGGGAGTGGGGTTTAAATATCCTTTTTTTTTTTTTAAATGTAAAGTCTTATTCTGAACCTTCTTTCTGGTATGCATTTCTGGCTATATATACTTGCACACACAATGGTTCTAAAACTGAATCTCAGGCACACTGTTGTTGAGGTCTTATCCACCACATATCCTTGGAGGACATTTTCATTGCTCAAACACTTCTAAATCACTTATCACTTATTTGGCACATTATTAAATGTTTGGACTGTTTTGGGGCATGGTGGGGTTTGGGTTGGTTTTTTTTTTTTCCTTAGTCTTGAGTACCTTTATGCAAGTCTTTAGTGATGTGAAATTAGCATGTTAGTATTGGACCTAAAACCTTACTAACAGTGGTTTCAAATAACAAGAAAGCAAGAATATTGGACAATGAAGACAATAGAGGGTTAAAATTTGCATATGATTCATCCTTCCTATAGTCGTGCACACTAAACAGCTTGTTGAATATGGCATTAATACTGATGAAATAAAGTTTCATATGCATTCATTGCCTTACCTGGCAGTTTGCTAATGCGGGTATCCCTATGTGGTCATCGCCGTGCTCAAATGGAAGGGCTGTTTTTCATTCTTAGATGTGGAGCATCAGTGCTTTCTAAATATTTTATCCTACAACAATGCTTAATAGGTCAATATTTCACAAATTATTTAGACAAAAATAGTGGGAGCTGTATGCCACTAGGAAATTCAACCTATATACAGAATATGACTAATTCTGAACTACTAAAGACAAGTGTATAGAAAAGTTAAAGTAAGAAGGCTCCTAAGCTGCATGCAATTCTCCCAAAGCCCATACATGTGGAAGTCCCCTGACTTCACAGACAGGGTTTGAAACAATAGCAGTAAGTTATTAATGGAGTAAAACCTTTGTTTTGTGCAATTCTGACAGCTTGTTAAGACTTATGACTTTGCTTGTGGGTCTGCTTCTTAAGCAGTTTTAACAGTCTGCCTGCCCCCCCCAAATGTCACTTTGAGTGACAAAGGATTTCTTTTCTATGAATCCTGCTATAAGCCTACTTTTAGCTCTAAGAAGTTTTAAAACCCTGTTCCATCTTGGAAGACCTGAGGTGATCTCAGCCTCCCAGTCTGGCTAGCACACACTAACGCGTATACTAAAAGGACACTGAAAACTAAAGCTTTAATTTACAAAACAAAGTGACATGTTGTAGGAATATAAAAAAATACTGGAATTGTAAATAATTATTTTTTTCCTCAGAGAAAGCTAATCGGAACACAGAATTTTGACAAACCGTGTCCCCAAACCCTTTTCTAGACCCACATCATCTTACGGGCCTTTCATTGTTGTGGTGGTGTTTACTACTACTTTAGGCAAACAGGGATAAAAAGATTTTACAGTTGGGAATCTTTCATGTAGACCTGATAATCTTTGCTTTTGTTCAGAGTAAGAGTCTTGAAATTTTCTGCCCTAGATAGAGTTGCAGCAGCAGCATTAAATGGTCGAAAAACATCTTTTCTGAGGAACACTGCAGCCTTCCATGCTAGAGAACAAAGACAGGTTTCTAACTTCCCCAATCCAGTGAAACCAATTTATTGAGTTTATTGCAGTGTAGGGTCTTGCACAAACAAGGTAGCTTTGAGGCTTTTTTGTTTTGTTTGAAATGTGTTGAGGACAAATTAGCAGGAAAAACTGAATTGGACTTTTCCATTAAATGTTAAAAAATATCTGGGTAATTGGCCTGTCTCCTAATGTCACCAGTTACAGTAGCTTCTATCTGTCCAGCAGAACATAACTTTTCCAAAACTGAAATGGTAACTGATCACCAACATTAAAGGTTTGAAACAGCCACACCCTCACAAATTGTTTGCATTTAGCAAGCTTAAAAAAAAAAAAAAAGACTGAAATTTAAAAGGACAAGTGGCTTTTTATTCTTTCCTTATGCAAAGTAAGACATCTTAAGAGTCTCTTCCTAACTACCCTCTGAAAAAAAACAGATCTCAGTGAAGGGTCCCAAGTCTGGTAGCCAAAAACACTGGGGGGGTGGTGTTGAGAGTTTCCACGCTTTTACAACTATCCTTATTTTATGCTTGACTTGTAAATACATTTTTATGAAATTCCATCAGGTTTGTACAGATAGTCCTTAATGTGAACAGAAGTATTCTTGGCAGTTAAAGAAAGTACTTATTGTAGCCAGTACTAGAAAACACCAATCTGAAATTCTAGATAAGTGTACCCTGTTGTACTTTCACATACTGTTTTTCTAATATTTACAAGCAGTTAATAATCCTCCTGCCTTCATGTTTTCACCCCCCAAATTAATTCAAAACACAGAATATTTTAAAATTATTTTGCCACATATGGCATTTCACTGTATAAACATTGCTATAGCAAATCTCCATATATGTACAAGACAGTAGTTTACCAATTGGGCTGCTCTTGACATACAGATCAGTATCTCACAACTTTTTATAGGTCCGTCTACAAGTTCAAAATGTAGAGAAACCTCTCTACCGTGGGACCTTCCATTGCTTTCAGACCATCATAAAGCAAGAATCTGTAAGTACAAAATTAATGCTTTGCCTATTTTGTATCAGAAGGGTGGGAAAGCTGTAAAAAACCCCTGCAAATATTGAAGATCAAGAGAAAAGCATACTCTGAACATCACCTGACCATAGGGCAGATAGCATAGTCAGAAGTTTGCCAGAAACTTCATGATCACTAAGTTAGAAGTTGATACTTTGAAGTTAACTTTTTAAATAAGATAACGAGTATTTGAATAGCTAATTTTCTGAGAATTCAAGCAATGAGTGAGGAAATTGGTGAGCTTTTTTTTCTGCTGAAGCTTCAAGACCATAACTAAAAGGGTGGCTTTAGGCTTTTAGCTACATAAAAAATAAAGCATAAAATTTAGCAGAAAACTTTTCTCTGGATGGACTAAGATTATTTTCTGGATGTATTCAACTATGTATTTGTATTGCTAAAAATGTTTAGACGTTTGTGTCCTAGGCAGCGATGAAATTATTACTACAAAGCAAGATGATACCAATCTTCTGGCCACTGTTAGAAAGTTAGGGCACAAGGGAGAGCCAGAAAGGCCATGTTCTGCATAGTTTCAGGAGGTTATCAACACCACTGTTTAAAAAGGGTTTTTCCCTCCTTCTTCCATTAGGCTTTTGGACTCTATAAAGGTATTGGGTCACCAATGATGGGACTTACCTTCATTAACGCACTCGTGTTCGGTGTACAAGGAAACACGCTTCGTGCTCTTGGAAAAGACACTCCTCTAAACCAGTTCCTTGCAGGGTCAGCGGCAGGGGCTATCCAGTGCATCATCTGCTGTCCCATGGAGCTGGCAAAGACAAGAATGCAGCTTCAAGGAACAGGCGAATACAAACTAAAAATGAAGAACTACAAAAATTCTCTGGATTGTTTGATCAAAATCTATCGAAAGGAAGGGCTGAGGGGTATCAACAGGGGCATGGTCTCTACATTCATAAGAGAGACCCCAAGCTTTGGCTTTTACTTCCTGACCTATGACTGCATGACCAGGTATTTAGGCTGTGAAGCTGAAGACAGTTACGTTATTCCCAAGCTGCTGTTTTCTGGGGGGATGTCGGGAATCGTGTCCTGGCTCTCAACCTATCCCGTGGATGTGATCAAATCCCGGCTTCAGGCTGATGGAGTCGGAGGCGTTACACAATACAACGGCATTTTAGACTGCGTCAGAAAGAGTTACCACGAAGAAGGCTGGAGGGTGTTCACAAGAGGTCTTACTTCCACGCTTCTCCGTGCTTTTCCTGTCAACGCAGCTACCTTTGCTACTGTCACTGTGTTCCTAATGTATATGAGGTCAGAAGACAACCTTCGTGAATGTGAACCAGGTCCAGTAATCCAGCAGCCTTCCAGTTTGTGAACCTTACCTGTTTGTTCTCCTAATCCAAAGCCCGGCTGGTTGGGTTTGGTTTGGTTTTTTGTTTTTTTTTTTTTAAATGTAAACACTTGACCCGCACAAGTGGTGTAAACATATGCTATCTGTGTAAAGAATTCCTTAATGTGTCAAATTAGGATTTCATCCCATTACTTGTATAAACAGCATATTGCCTTATTAAGGACTTCATATCTAGTAGTATCCAAGTAAGATGGGGACCTGCCTTTAGAAAGTACTGTACAGTTACTGCTGCGGCTCCAGAAGAGGACCTGGAGAATGTCATAGTACCAGAAATCAGGTTTTCTTCCACTCATTTTCTGAAAGACTGAGCCGAGTTGAATGCAGAAGCATCTTCAGAAAAGAAATGCTCTTTTTGTATGTAACAGCAGCAAGTATAGTCCTCTGAGGTGAAGTAGGGGGAGGAAATTAAATGTTGGAAGCATTTTGCAGGTAACCCTGAACTGTTTTAAGACATGGACTAGCATTCAGCTAGCCATGTGTTTTACTTTTCCTCTGCTTTTATACATCTGTGGTTTTAGTAGCAACTTTGTTCATACTGGTTTGCAAAAAAAAAAAAAAAAAAAAGGAAGAAAGATTTGTTCCTAAGCTACTCCCTCACCTTTCAGCTTTGAATAAATATCTTAAGCACAAAGTTACCATCTGCACTCAAACGCACTTGTTCCTTTAAATCTCAAGGCTTGTAAGGATTTGGGGAAACTCAAATTTAGTAAGATTGATGTTATTTGCCTTCAACTCTATTTCTCATTTGGTGGGTGCACAGATTGTATTGACTACATTCAGACCAAACAGACTTTTGTTCTCTGAAATTACTGCAACTTTGCACCACTTCTCCCAATGTGCCCCATAGCAGCCAGTGATGTACAGAAGTCAAAGTCCTACCTGTGGTATTGCACAAAATGTTTGTGGGTGCAATGTTAGCTTAGCAGCTTAAAGTACTGTAGAAATACGTACATGTTTAGAACTGGAGGTTTCATACCTTTCCAGAAAATAGGGGTGTGTCTGAAACGGTTGGTGTTCAATACACTTGCATTATGAATTTAAACAATACTGATTTTTATGTATTTAGTTACAGTGCTACTGAAAAGAAGACTGAAAAGGGTTTTGGAGAATTTTCTTGTTACGCTAATCCACTGTGATTTTTTTTTTTAGCAGTCTGTTCAAGAGGGACTGCATTAGTCAAAGAGCTATAAACAGTTATTTAAGATTTGGAGTAAGAACTACACATATTTGGCACAAATAGCTAGAAGGAAGGAGTGCATGTGTATGAAGAATGTTCTAAAACGTATCAGACTAGTTCACTAAGTACAACTTGTTACACTTTTGGTTGGGACAAGTGCAATATGTGTTTAATTTATATGAATTTTCTAAAGAAACCTTATTTCATAGCATTTTGCACTGTAACAAAATATGCTGGAGAAACCTGTAAAACCGGTATGTCTTTTTATACCTTGGAGGTATGTTGGATGTTTTAGTGCCTACTCGCACTGAGATTCAAATTGAATGTTAAATCTGTCTACTAAGCTGCATATGCACAACAACTCACAGCAAAGACCATTTACACCTTTGTACAGTAGTCTAATTATTGTATATAAAATGGAGGGAATAAATTTTTTAAAAATTTTGACTTTGGTTCTTCAAAGTTTCTTATGTTTTACTTAGATGCTTGTGTTAAACCTACCTTGCAAGAGGGTGGGGTTTCTGGCTTTTGCCTGAAGAAACTTGTTCCCCATCTGCCTTCGATGCACCACCGGGAAGGGCAGTGCCTTGCTCTGGCTTAGAGTGTATCAGCTCATTGAAGCAAAGAAAGGAAGTTGCCTGAGCTTGCTTCTTCAAACTGACTTGAAGATATTATAGCTACTAAGAGAACAATCCCGCTTTTAGAGCCAAAGAGCTGGCAGCATGGCTGGACCCTTCATATTCTGCATTTATTTGGTTTAAGCAGTGCTGATCTGCACCAAGGCTGCACAACTGCAGAAGACAAGTCTAGAGTCCTTGAAGAGTCACATCAGAATCAAGTACCAGGTCTGCCAACAACACTGTTCATACCTGAATCAGAAGAATGCTTGGCTCTAAGATGCACAAGTTTAGCAAAAAGCTTTGTAGGTTGTAGTTTTGTTTTCAGACAGCACAACTAGCCCACAAAGAGCACCAATATTCCAAATACAAAGCCATGCAGGAAAAGCGGGATGATGTGTTATGACCTATGAAAAAGACCTCTCATTGCTGATGAGAGGTTATTTCAGGTACTGGCTCTGCTAATTTGTGTTCTTAAAGGGTAGATACACATGACCTAAAGAGACCCTGTCAAGCATCAGTTTGCTACATCAGAAAAGGGAAAGGCCACTACTCCAACTAACTGTGACCAGGGGCAGCTCCACTCAAGTACCTTGTGTTCTCTCAGCAGGAGCAACGATGTTGAACTATGGCACAGAAACAAATACTTGGAATAAACAAATAGTGTCTCCCTAAAAGACAGGAACATCATTAAAACAGAAAGGGCTACACAATGTTTTACTTGTATTTACTAAAACATTCTCTCCAGAAAGTCATCCATCTGAACTTAAATAATCAGTAGCAGACACTGGAGGTTACTCAACAAGCCTAAGAGGAGGGTAAAAGTCAGCTTTCAACCTAGTCTGATGTCGGTTGCTTGAAATCTGTGTGACTCCTAACTAATAAATCAAGCTAGACAATAGCCTCAGCCTTTTCAAACACGATTCAGTTCCTTCCTGCTGGATTTTTTCAAATGTCAGCCAATTTAGCCAAGTCAAACAGAACTGTACTGTGCCTCCGCAGACTCTCCTTCCCACAAGCATCATGATCCTGGGTAGGAGATGCTCTTAATACTTTCTTATTCCCTTCAGTTGTTGGGGTAAAACTGACTGTCACCTACTACCAAGTGCCCGTGCTCTACTCTTTCTTCTGACCCACCCTGCTAGTGGATGGGTCATACCAGTGTTACAAGTCACAGCCACAAATATGCTCAATTAGGAAAAAAAGCACCCAGGTACAACCCTTCCAGGTTTTAAAGAAGTTATTATAGTAAAACTACTGGGGAGAAATTCAGTTCATGTATCATGTCTGCAACCATAACATGACAGTATTCGAATTTTTTTTCTTTGTTCTCTCTTCCTTGCGTTCCTCTGCATATAGCTTTTTTACAGTTCACATGAAAAAGCAGCAAGACATTCAAGGAATGAAAACCAGTACATGGCAGGTGCAGGACTGGTAGCATACTGGGAAAGTTACTAAGATGCCAGTATAAAAAGTTGACCTTGCAGAGAAGAGATGTGTGTGTTCTTTGAAGTTAAATATATTCACTATTATGCTGGAAAACACATGTTAACACCTGTTGTTAGCCAGACTTTTGATCTGTGAATAGTTAAAGAACAACTTAAAGCCTAGAAGTATGTCAAACACCATTAGATTAGCAGAAGGTGCTATTAAACTCCTCTTCTGCCAGAAAAACAGCCAGAGAAAATAGCAGCTTGCCCAGGGCAACATGCCATATCAAACACCACAGCCATGGAGACAGATGAAGGATCTAAGGGACTCTATGACTCCAGTAGGCACAGCAACAGAGTAGGGAAGCAGAGAACTTGCTGGGCCAAACCTAGTGGAGATAGGCTTTCAAGTCACGAGGAAGAAAACTGCTTCTTTCAATGTTCAGGAATTTATGGGCAGTGGGGGGGGAAAGCAGAGGAAAATAAGCCATTTTCATCCTCCCAATGCAACTGTTTTGCAATTTTTGTAGTAGTGTTGTCCTCACTAATTACAAAAATGGTTATCACTAACAGAAAAAAAAATTAGTGACATAATATGCACAATAATACATATGATATACAGTAAAACCGTGTCTACTTATAGTTTATTATCAGTTTTAACTGATTTGACCTAGAATGTGATTTCAAGCTATACAGTTTCGTCAATAAATAAATTGAAAGCAAGCAAGGCAAGCTCTGCAGTGAAAAATAATACCCTATACGTTGATATATATGGAAGAAAGGCAAGTTCTTAACGTTCACAAAACATTCTTCAGGTCTATAAAACTTTACATCTAACAAAGTTAAATTGCTTCTTGGTATCATTCACTGTTATTACTTATACTTTATTATGACTGCTTTTTCTTACTGAAATAAACCCTCCATGTTTTTTACTAACAGTAAAATAAGAGCTCTACCATTTCAACTATATCCATGTGTCTATCAATAAAATACTAAAATCATAATGAAACTTGACCTCATGGTCTGCACTGTTTGCTAAATATATCAAAATAGGAAGAATTGTTGCTAGAGTAATTTGACTTCACTAGACTAAAGTTAGTCTGAAAGAAAATTAGTATTCTTTTTCTAGGACCTAATCTAGTTGTCTTCAGCAGAGATTTATCCTCAATCAGGTATACTCAAGTGTTGCAACCAACCAGGCCACAGATGTTCTTCCTTGTGCACTGATGTATTTTCACTTAAGGAAGAATCTACAACAGGTAATTTTCAAACAGGCTAGTAAAAAAGTTCAAGCTTTTTAACTACAATTAAAGGAGGTAAATGTAAAAATAACTCTCTTACCCTTAACTTCCCCCAGGCAGATACCTGCTTCCCTCTCAGTTCATAACTGAGAGACTGTACACTTTCATTTTACACTCTGGGAAAAAATTGAGATGAAATCCCCTATCTCTAACCTATGCAAGAGGAAATAATAAGAAAAAAACCAAACACCCACGTAAGAGGAAAATCTGAACACCAGCCACAGTATTATTCCTTACAATCCATTTCCAAACCATGAACATTTGTATGCCCTTTCAAGCTATGGGAATCATTGGATTCATACAAATCCATTGGAGGTTCAGTCAAAGCACCGGTTAAGACTGAAGGATTCTGTATCCAAAGGCCAGATCTTCTGTTTTGCTGAGAGAAAAGAAATGCGTTGAAAAATAAGTCAAAACCTATGCTGCATGATGCCCCACATGTGAGGCAGTCAAAAAGTTTGCAAGCCAAATTCGCAACTGGCAACATTAGTGAGGTCCTTGGCAAACATCCTGCAGCTCTGAAGGACACCTGACTTTATGAGCCCTTAAATCAACACACTAACTAGTAGGAGTTTTCTACAGATTTGTCTTGCAACTGATTGCTGAGATGAGCTTCAGCTTAAGTACATTAAGATATACCCAGTCACCAATCTTTTTTGTGTATGGATTTTCCTCTATTTAACAAGGAGTCCATCTTATGCCTCAGTCTTTATCTGCTCTATAATTTATCTCAAAAATATACCTGTTATCCACAAACAACATTCTTCTGAAATACACCTTTACTGTGGGCCTGCTCCAGAGAGAGAACCAGTTTCCTTGAGATCTTTGATTCCCTAAAAAGCAGCACTGCAGGACTCTCTGATGCAACATCTGTCCTGCAGTCTCTGCAATGGCCTTGCAAACATTACAAGCAGCAACACACTGAAGGAAAGTCAAATGGCGAGGCCCTAACTGCCTCAGGTGAGCTTAGACTTTTTAGGAAGCCACTGCTAGAATGAAGCATTGGTGCTTTACATGTCTATCAGCTAACCAAAATAGCCATGTTGAAAGCACATTCATTAACACTACATGTCATTAGATTTCCACATTTCCCTTTAAAGATATTTTCTATTAAAATTGGATGGGTTACTAAAACTATATGATCCCTGTCACACTCAACAGTTTGTTTGTGGTTTGTTTTTTTTTTTCTTACAGTCTTTATTTTCATTGCCTTGCTGGTGCTTTTTGCGAATGCGTAAGTACACTTGGGACTCTCAGAAATCAGCACAGAGTTGTGCTGCTTATTCTTCTGCACCAGTGTGTGGGAAACTTGCTCTTTGACACTGGCACGTTCCAAGTCTGTCAAGGTCTACTGAACACCACAGGACACCCTACAGACACTTGACCTCATAGGGGCACCCTGACACTTAGCTATTCTGCCTGCTCTTCACACTGTACAAACTGGTAATTCACTGCCATCTCCTGGCAAACTACTATTCAAGAGTATCCGTACAGACTGAAATAAAGCATTGACACAGATGGTACCTAAAATCAGCCTGATAAGAGAGAAATCACATTTAAAACTACAAGAGCACTTAATATAAAAGTGGTGGCAAAAGCAGCATCCAAAAGTCCTGCAAGGAACCCACAGACTCTCCATCCCTTTCCTTCCCTCCCAAAATTAACCAACATTTCTAGAGAACTTCAGGCTTGCGCCTGAAGCGAGCTTCCAGTTTACACAGGAATCTCATGAGAACAGCAATTCATGAGAGGGTTATTATGTCCACACCGTAACACCCAATAGAAGGAATAGTATCCAATTAGCATCCAATCTTAAAGCTTTTCTGTTAGAAAAAAATAACAGAAGACTCAAGAAAACCCTGAAACCACAGTTAGCTTATAGCAACTTTTTTTAGACATCTTACTCATTTGCCTACAGCAAAATAGTTGTTTTTCTGCTACTTAGGGGAAGCCAGCACCTGAAAAATTCACATGAACTCTTATACTGAGTCTGATGTGCTTTCTCCAAAAAAAAATTCAATATTCTCCAGATTACTTCCAGAGAAACAAAAACAAAGTGACTGAAAAAAATTCTAAGCAAAACTGCCTTAATAATATAGGATGACTGTGAGTACACATAAACTTGCCTAAGCTGGTTTATTTTAGGCAGAGAGGATGAAACCGAGTAAAGGATCTCTGATTAAATTACCTTACAAAATGAAGCCAGTAGCCATCCAGGTGGCATTTAAGCATTACTGTAAAGCCATCTTCACCCTGTTTGCCTTTTGCAACTTGGTACTGGATCAATTCATATGATCAAAATGAATACTGAGTCTCATGATAACACAAGCACATACATTCCTTCTCTAATTTGTTTGTACCTTTATGGATCACTGTGTAGATGTTTCCGCTTGTTGTGTTCTACAGTGGGGTCTCAAACCCTCTTCCTCATGTCACACTCCCATTCTTTTGCCCTGGGACTGCCAAATCAGGCTGATGTAAGAAACCTTTTCACTCTTCCCAAGTGAAGGGCTACTTTTGAACTATTCCATTTACACAGCTATGAATTAGCGTACTGGTCCCAAGTGCAACTTTGATTTTTATTCCTGCCTGCAAAATTTACACCTGACATTCAGTTTTGAAATCCACCCCAAGTTCTGAAGCTTTTGAAGGACCTCTGATTTCTCCATAGCTTTAAGCAATACAGGAACATTAGTGCAGTTACTAAGAAGTCAAAGCTTAATGCTGACACAAACACTGTTAAGTCCTCTCCTTTTCTCAAGCCACCATAACACAGACTTAAAGGTGCTGTACAGATGAAAAACTTACTATTCCAAAGTGCCATCACTGTAGAACAACTGGATCAATCAATGCCAGTAACAGCTACCACTTGACTGATTAGACTTCCTAGACCGATTTACCTAGCAGCCTTGACAAAAATACTGATTTTTCTCCATTTCTCCAAGGCATTAAGGAACCGCATTTTGAAGAATGCAATTCAGCACATACTGTCCTCAAGTTTGTCCATCTTATCTGAGTACAAAGACTAATCAGTCCCAGTTCTTCCAAGGCATGCACTAATAAAATACCCTGTGAGCACCTTAAGGCGGGTGATGGCCAAGTGGAAACACCTTTTGCCACCACTGCCATTCCTCTTCATCTAGCACTTTGAAAGGATTAGCTTTCTTTAAACATTTTAAAGCCTCAATAATTTTGCCATTTCTGTTAACTATTGCTTCTTTTGCTTTTTTCTTACTGTGGAATTAGCAGAGGGAAAGGATCTCCGTCTGCCATTAAAATGACATTACTGTTGACAAGCTATGTTGTTAGGATGTGTTTAGCATTTGGCTTTGCTGATTGACAATTTGTGGCCACTGGGGGTTGGAATGTCAAATTGCACTACCTCAATTAAACAGTGAACCTCTTCAAAAAGAGGGTAACTAAAATCAAGTGCAAGTTCAGCTGAGGTCCTGGCATTCCGTTTCACTAAGAATTTATTCACTCCACATCTCAAATCTGTACCTGGGCTCATCTTCCAACCTTTTCAAGAAAAACAACCTCCAGAAGTAAGAGGTATTTAAGTTCAGTTTGCCTTGTATTTAAAGCAGGACCTACTGCTACCAGCAGACCACAAATAGACACAGCTAGAAAAGTCTATAGTCAGTGCTACCTTTTAAAAAATGGTCTGAGTCCAAAAGATACACAGCTACAGAATTTGCCCCCTTCCATTTCGACAGCAGGAGAACCAGATATGGTAATATGAAATGTAAGATCAAATGAGCAGTAGAACAGGCATGATGAGTAAGCACTTAAATCTTTTGCCAGCTTTAAAACCACTGGCTACATTTACCCCACCCCTCAGACTCTCCTCCCCTTACCTGAACTTGCTCACAAACTGGTGGTATAACGCAGGAACTTGTCGATAGTAGGCTGGCAATGGTGGTTTTCAAAGTCAAATCTGTTGCTATTCTCAAAGCCTGTAATTTCTTCACTGAAAATCCGTAAGGAGAACTCTGGAATCAACTAAGCATGATGTTTTAAGAACAAGATGTACCAATTATACTTCAAAAGCTTAAATAACTTACAGAAGCTGCTCAATGCAATTATTTATTCACATGCAATATGGAATTAACTAGTTACAAAGCAAGATCTTTCACGCTGCTAAGCATTGCTATTTACACTCAGGAGTGTATTGAATGCTACTGATTTGAGGCCTAGATGAAAATTTTTCAGATCTCTCTCTGTAATCAGATGCAATATAACGAGGGGCAATACAAGCTTCAGTTACCAGTTAATCCTCTAATCAATATTTAATATAAATAGTTTAGTCTCAAATGTATGTTCAAAGATGAAGTACTGACACCATCAAGGAATCTCTTTACTTTGCAATTCAATAAGATGGGTACCACTTTGTGACATAGGAAAGCAAACTTCTGCGCAAGCCTAACATCATCATATATACTGTTTAAGAAAAAATGTAAGGTCAATTAGAACTAGACTGAACTGATTTTATTTCCTTCCAAAAAGAATAGACACTAATTTAACTGTATACAGAATTTAATTTAACTATAACTATACAAGTTTCAGTATATTGTCCTGTTCAAGAACTGCTTATATTAAAAAAAAAAAAAAATACTGCCAAAATTCTAATGCATACTTTACAATTAAATGTTCCATCTTTCTTTCTACCCCTAATAACCTCAGACTAGAGCTACAGTGTTCAGATTAACTTATGTACGGATGAAAATTCCCTTGGTCTTAAGTGTAGTTTCATTATTACCCATGTTTTTTCCACTACCACCAAAACTGGACTCAAAAGTAAGTTTTGTGGTATTAGCAATGAAAAATTTGATGAACCTTGTAAGAACAGAATTCAGAAAAAGATTAACAACAGTTTTTACTATATTGAAATGTCACATCCCTCTAAAAAATAATACTTATGCATTTCTGTGCATATTCTTATGTTTATTAATCTGTCACATTTTACTATAGTATCTGCAAATTTCTTACTTTGAACACTTGAACAAATGAGTAGTAACCACTTTTAGTTAGACCATCAAAATTCCATGAAGTTCTCTGAGAACTCTGAGTTCCTGTTTTGAAGTAAAAGGTGTCCAACGAGGTTCCAAGAATTTTCACCATTATACTCAGTCAAACAAGTTAACCAAAAGAAAAAGACAATTTTCTTTTTTTCTGGTACGATCACTCAAACCCTACTGTTCCCCCGCTTTCTATTGTTATTGCATTTAAACCTCCAAGATTCCTTACCTTGACTAAACAAAGGTGCCCATTTAGTTATTTGCTGTACTGTTTTACCTAGTTGCTGTCCAGGCACACTGAAAACTCCACACTACACTGCCAGGTCTCCAAATCCACCATTCCAGTTATTGGAAGTCTAGGTCACTGAAAAAACAGAATTACAATCAGCAATTCTGTTTAGGTATACCACTTGACGTGGCATTATGTAATTTCATCACAAATCGTTGTAACTGAATGCAAAGTAAAGGAAACTTGAGTTTATTTAGCTTCCAATTTCTGGGAGGTCAAGAGGAACTAGGACTGCTCTGGACAACAAAAGAAAATAGACTGTGCTTACAGATCATTTTCTGCCATATTCTTTCTTTAGGACCACTGTTTTATTGTTGCCCTTTCTATTACATGGGATGTACATATTATCAGGTGTTAATAAAAGGTCAGTGCCTGTACAATACATTCTACAACTGAGCACCACTTTCCGTAACTGAACAGGCAAAGAAATTACACTGAACATCAGCATCTGGCAGTATTTCTCCAAAAAAAGTGACTAAAATGGGTTTAAATTGATTAACACTATTAAATCACATCTAATATTTGATACTACATGATTTCATTACAGCTATACGATACAATTATACAAAATGTGTTAACATCAAAGAATACAACCAAAATTAAGATAGCAAACAAAACCTATATAACTTTTTTTCTTTACAGGAAAATACTTTTGAAGTATGCATGTAACTGCCCATTCTTTTAAAGAAAATCTACCGCAAGCAAAGTTATCAACCTCCAGAAAAATCACACATAGCATTACTACGCATATCCCCAAAAAGTGTACAATATGCACACTTGGAAAATACAAAATTAAAAAAATCGTAAGCAACAGGTGAGCTTCATATTTATAAGAACGTGAAAAGAAGTCCAATTGTAGCACTGTTGTATAAAGAATTGTCTTTTTTGATGCAAGTTCATGAACTGACCCCTCCGGTTGAGGCCACTTTACAAAACACCGTGTTCTTGAAACGGGATTACAGAGCAAGGTAGAGCATCTTAGCAATGTCACCTTAAAGTTTTTTTTTGTGGGGTTTTTTTTTTGCTTTTTATTTACTACTTATCAAAACACGTCCTTTAGGTTTGCAGGGTTCTTTTTTTAAAATTCTTTCCTAGAAACAATATACAAAGGGGAGGCATATTTATTTCCAATTCATACTCCTGTAAGATGCTTTGAGTTCAAGAACTTTCTCCTCCAACTTTCACTGGTTGTTTTTGGCCTTAGCATGTGTTAAGATGTGAGATTTCAGGTTAGTTGATTGCGCAAACTTCTTATTGCAGCCATCAAATGGGCAAACATAGGGCCTGTCGCCAGTATGAATTCGCACGTGTGTGCGTAAATTGAAGTCCAGTGAAAAACGCTTTCCACATCCTTCAAACGTACACTGTTGAAAGGAAAAGACATACTCCATTAGTTAACAAAACAGTACTCATTTCAGTCATTGATTAGAACCATATTCCTCTTTAAATCACTAGACTGCACAAACATGAAGCTAGATGCTGAAGATTATTATAGGTGAAGCTGTGGGCATCACTTGTAAACTGCATTAAAAAATAAAATTAATACTTCACAGTGTTTTACCACAGCAGTGTACCTATTTTCGAATGCTTTCACTAAAACCACCTTCTCTGCATCTGAAACAGTATTTTGCTATGCTATAGTAGAAAACAGAAACAGTGTTTCACATCAGAATTTCCCCCTTTCAGTGACAATTGCAAAGATTTGCTCATTTTACCAGCTTTACTTTTAAGATGGGCTTGGAATACATGTTTAGCGGTAAATACTTATATTTACCACACAGCAGATCCAGTACACACATCTAAGTGAATGCCTAAGGACTGCAAATCAAGTTTCTGAAATAACTTATTTAACCATAAATAAATAAATAAAACAAAAACTAACATATCTTAACTATGAATACCTGTAAAGAAGATTTATAAGGAGTATCATATGAAGTAGGCAGGGGACCTCTGGTGGCAGAAGCTCATGTGACTTGATATGAATGGAAAGAGATTCAGTGACTACCATCATTTTGCTGAAAATTGATTAATACCCGCTACTGAAAATTAGCATCATGAGTCAACTGAGCAAACAGCTGCAAGTCTCAGTTGCCCACAAGTGCTAAGTTGGAAAGATGATGAGGAGAAAGAGACGTTTTCCTTAATCAGTAGTAACTGCAGACTTCGTTTTTAAAGTGGGTAACTTTACATCATATTTTGGAAGGTATGTCCCATGTACATACAATTTGCTAATTTCTAACAAAAGCCCAGGGAAATAGTTAAACGATAGCCTAATTAGCTTAAGGGCACTTCCCATTTTTAAGGTGATGGTTCAGTGCCTCGTCTGATTTTAGAAAAAACATAGTATACCCAAAATCATATGGAAGCTAGGTTACAGTTACAGTTTACACATTTTCACCAAATAAATTGTGGTACTTAAGCCTGGAAGTTAACAGTACCTGAAAGGGTTTCTCTCCGGTATGAACTAGCTGATGTCGCTTTAGTTTTGAGCTCTCCACAAAGGCCTTGCCACATTCTGCACATACGTGTACTCGAGGGCCATGAGTGTGCAGATGCTTCCTCATGGCAGAGTTGTCCCTGAACATCTTTGTGCAGCCCTTAAAAAGAACAGTGAAACTCAATTAGTAGATAAGCTAGTTCTGATAAAAAAGGTTTTATCTGCTAGAGTACAGGCATTTAAAAATGCTTTTATATCCTGAATACTTTCTTAAAAGTTGGCCCTGAAAAGGAGACCCCTTACATTTATTTTTAAAAAGCAATACCAAGAAAACTAATCATTTGAAAAGCTGACAAAAAACCCCCACAATCCCAAACAAAAAAACCCAAAACCCCTCTCTTCACTTAGTATTATTAACCATGTGCAGTCAAATGAATAATAGGACAGTCTCATGGAGAAGATGCAGCTCTGAAAGAAGCAAATGAATAAACCAAACAAAAGCACTTAACAGTTTCAGGGAAAAAAAAGAGACAAAACAAACAAAAGACAGAATGATAGTTCATGGATACCTATGGTATATACACTTCAATATGCTATATTCTGAGTACTACAGTACTACAATATGCAATATAGTCTCTAATATACCACAGATTATTCTCTAGTACCAATTTGTATGTGCACCACTCCATCTCCCAACATTCTGTCCTCTTCCTTCTCTGCCCTTCTCATTCCTGAGAAGAAATGGAGCAAGAGGGTTTCCAGCACATAACAGCTTACAGAAACTACCTTGTCCAAACTGGCAGCAGCAGATTGATCACTACCACCTTGAGATATAAAGAGATTGCCACTGCTTCTACAGTTTAAACCTGCAAAGTGATAGTGGGCAACTGAATAAGATAGAAGAATCTCTGAGTTAGTGCCAACTCAACCTAAAAGCAAAAGATACTCACATTAACTCAGGTACAGCCATTGGAAGTCTTAATCTGGGGTTCATGCTGCATCAACACAGAATTACTACTTTTGATTCCAGAGTACACTTAAGCCAGAAGTGACCGAGGGCTCTCTTTCCCTTATCTTTCTATACCTTTTTTTTCACCTTTTAGTGACAATCAATAGACATCTATCATATGTTTTATAAATGTCTTCCTCAAGGTTCAAAATCCCTCATAAAATCCTGTTAACAACCATAAATTCTATCTGTACTCCCAAATGATGCTGTTTAAACTTACATTAAACTAGTCTACCAACATCACTATATTATGAGCTATAAAATTCAACAACAGAACCTAAAGGAACATTAAACTGCTAATCTTAAATTCTGCAGGCTTCCTCTTTGGAAATTATTTTTTTCAAAACTAATAACCACATTTAGATATGCCTTATTTCTTAAAAAGGGGGGAAATGCCACTTTCAGGAAGAGTTCTCTCTTCAGGCACTAGAATTTCTTTGGCTAATTTAACAACTGTTGTGCCATCATCCATTGCACATAACAGAACTGGGTGGGGCAAAGCAACACCAAAATAAACACACTATCAATTTTTTTTGCATTTATTTCAAAGTCCCTGCTTGCCTCTGAGAGGAGCAGTTACATATTCTACAATATTTTTTCTTCTTTAAACTGAAGTAATAAATGAACAAAGCCTAGAAACACTAGAAGAGAGAAAATGGAAGGACAGAATATTCTTTTTTTTTCCCTTGTTCAGATGAAGTTGAAGCTATGAGAAAGTAAATCAAAGAAATGAAGGCAGCATTCCTCAGTATTATAAGGAGTAACTGTTCCTGTATCTCCACATACTATACTACACTACAATAAAAACATGACACTTGTAGAATGTGAAGAATTGGAAATCAATATAAGCACAAAGAGGAATCCAGCAAATTCCTTAGACTATGCCTGTCAGAAAGAAGCCTTCTATTCATGCTCTCTAATGTGTACTATTAGCTATCTGCCCTGATTATTTGCTAGGCTCACACTTATCTAGACCAGAAGTCAGCAAGATTGTATTTGTGTTTTTTTTGTTACAGACTAAGTCAGCTAACAGAAGCTCTACAAAAGCTGGATAATGCAGTAAAGCTAGATGCTACCAATCCAGGTGACTGGCAACATTTATTCAAGACAGAGGCCTCCCCACTCCCAGTGGGTCAGAATCACATCTCCAAGATGCCTCTCTCTCTTTTTCCAAGACAATGCACCTTCCAGCTCTGTGGAATGTAATTCAAAGTCTTCCAACAATGCTGACTTTGGCATCTGCACCATAAATTGCTGATTCCTGATCTAGACTCCAAATCTGTCATAGTTTCCAAGCAAGGATATATAGATCTTAGGAACGTACTTTGAACAGCTTTCAGAACATTCTTTCAAGTATGTATTCTTGGGTGGCAGGAAATCACAACAGTAAAACCAGCATGTTAGGGACTGTGCATCATGGTTACCAGAAGATTAGGGATGCACTAACCTTAAGACAAGGAATGGGAATAATATATTATTCAGTGAAAGGTTTTTAAGGAAGCCTCTAAAGAATAATAACTAAAATACAGTTTACTGAGCGTAGTCTATTAACAGTAAGATACTTTAGTTATTCATTCTCAAGAGAAAACATCAATACAAAATTCTGGTCTACAAATTACTACCTACTCAGAAGCTGAGCACTTCACTTACTTTGTGAGGACAAGCTATCGTTCGTGGAGCGTCATCTTCTTTAATTTTTCTTGGTTTCATTCTTAAAGATAAAAAACGAAAAAAATTAGTAGAAAAACATTAGTAGACAGCTCTTCTCCTGTAACTGCCTACATAATGCACACATTTATTCGATAAGTATTACGTGCATCAATAGTACTCAGTTTAATATTTTCAAAACCTTCATAATAACATTAACAGTATAATTTGGCATTTGGAAATTTCAGCTTTTCCAGAAGGACCTCTCAAATACAGAATAAGACATTTAATACTACCTTCCTAGTCCTTTGAGTATGTGGAAATAGAAGTTTTTTTCCTGACTTACACTAATTATAATTAGGATGTTTTGTCTGAAAACTCAATTTTTGTTGTGCCAGTACCCATGTGGCCTATTTATCTTCACTTCCTCTCTATCCCTGCACGAGGACATGAATGACAGAGTAGCCTCAATCATTTTCACCACACAAGACTTCAGAAGAAAACCCTACAGATGCAGGGAAGGCAGGCAAGTTGTAGAATCTACATAGACAATGTAGACATCCGTTAGAACAACAGAAACTGCAATTATTCTTACTTCAAGCTACTGTACACATGGATTCCACTCTTGGCAACTGACAAGCAATCATCTGTTTACTCATGGTCGCTGATAGGGATCTTCATCACTACATTATAGGCGCCATTAGTCTCCATTCACTACATAAGGAGCCCAGCAAACTATTACTTGCATGCGTTAGGTGTTTCAAATACAGTGAGACTCCCTGTAGAAAACAATGTTAGAACAGTCCTGCTGTAACAACCACCTGTCTGAATGTCAGAGAAGAGTCAGCTGTGTGGACACTATTCCAGGGAAGTGCACTGCACTTCTACCTACATTTATTTCTCAAACCTGTAGTGCTGCCTTCTAAAAAATAAAATAAAAAAAGGCTTATCTCCACCATAAGGTGGAGATAGGTACCTGTAAATAAATGCACCTCATACCACTGAAGATTCACTTAAATAAGTGATGAGATTTTGCGCATGCCAAAACCTTGCTGTAGAAGGGGAGCTAGTCTGTTTATGTGACTTCCTCAACAACTTTCCTGGTAATACAGAACTATCTTATACTGTATAACAAGATAGCTACGTATCATATCTGCAAGTTAAAAATGGAAGGTTTTCTGATGTACTCTCTAGTCTTAATTAAACAGAGATGAGTGGCTTGAATTTTAACAAAAGAATTAGAATTTCAGGATCACTATTCTTAACATTAAGAAGCAGAGGAATCTGTTGCTATCCAAGACAGTTTTAATCCCCGTGAGTTCAGTTCCTGGAAATAGATATGGAAGAACAGGGCTGGGGGAAGAGATTTCCAAGTAGTGCACACATGGTGTTTTGGGTTTTTTTTACATGCATTTTTAATAATTGATCTGAGACTGGCTAAACAGCAACTTCGAAACATTCAAAACAATTCCCAAGAACTGTAGGGAAATAAGCTAAAATTCTTCCAATTTGACTGCATAAGCGTTTGTTTCTTTGCAGGCAGGGTCCAGTCTTCTTTAGTACTGTCACATTCCTATGCGTATGGCTGAAATCTGCTGTTTCACCTGCCTCCTTCATGTGGACAGGTGAGAGAGGACAGCAACAGAAGGCCTTGTGAGGCTGAATTAAGGCAAGAGCAGTAAAAAACCTCTCAGAGAGGTCCTGAGGACTGGATCCAGGAAAATCTCCTTATAACTGCCAGTGGAGTCTTATGTGATGGAGAAGTCTCCTTTGACTCTGTGGGCTATCATTTGTCCCTTGAACAATCTGACTCCTCTCAGTATTGTAGACATAGCACAGTTCAAGTGATCGCATACGGACTAAAGCACTTGACAGTTAGCCACTTCACAGACACAACATTAAAACCCAAGGATTTAGAGGCTGCGTTTGTTCTTTTCTCTAAATGGACACTTAGGAAACTCCTTCTGGCTCAGCATCTCCAGACTACACTGAATATGTACAGTGCTAACTGAAGAACACTGCAGTCTCCTGCAGGGTTAAAAATACAGATGTGACAAAAAATATGGAAGCTGGAAAGTATCACATCCAACAATCTCCTCATTTACAGATACTAACAGCTCCTAGAGGACGGGTGTGGGGTATTTGTGTAGACAAAGCTCCTCTTGCACCATCGCCAGCAGCATACCTAAACTTTTCATCAATTTAAGGGCAGAAACATCCTGAACTCCATCTGTTCCTGTAGACCAGCCTCTTTATTATCTTAATCTTCCTGATAACTTTTCTTTTTTCAAGATTACAGACCAATTTAGATGACCTTATTGATTAGATTTAATTTATATAATCCAATTGGAATACAGAATGGTTGTGCTGTTTAGTTTACACAGCCTCTTTGAGTAAAGTATTAAATACCTAAATCCAAACAAGTTTTTGGGATTAACCACCTACACTCTCAGTGAGGTTCTGGACTGATAGTCCTACAGGTACTGAGGCTATAGGAAAACACACACACAAAAGCTTTCTCACAGTACCCCTACAGAAAGCATTCAACTAGCCTTTGCATGGGATTCTCCTTATTAGTCTCTACAATTTTTACAAAAGGAAAAGGCACAGAGATGAGTGACTGTTATGCCAAAATGGACACACAGAGAAGAATGCTCTGACAAGACGGGACATGAGAGAACATAGTGCCACGGTTTAATGCCATTAGAGATCAAACGCCCTTAGGGGACAAAGCTGGTGCCAAAAAACACCTCCTTTACTTCTAACTCTATCAACTTGTTACATGTTGGCTGTTTCATTCCCCCAGCAAAAAAAAAAAACACAGAGCAAAAAACTTCTAGGCCCAAGATCTCTGTCAGTGACATCATCAGAATGAGTAAAATCACTATTGTTCTGAAGTCTTAACTGACCACCTGTAAAGGGAGAGACTAGACACAAGAGATGTGGTAAATAGCTTTAGTGGGCAGCGCCTGCATTTTTTACACTTGGCATAAGATCCCACTGATCACTGTGTTAAATCCTATTTGTAACTCTTGTGTCTTGCCTCTGGTATTAAGTCAATCTTTAAGAAAGAAATGCTACAACAGTGTCATCTGTGACAGGCTGCTGAAGTAGAGTGAGAAGGTAAACATCCTGGCCAGTGTAGTCAGAAAACTTCTACATCAGTGTAGTCGGGAAGTTTGAGGAACTAATCACAGCTGAACTGGATGGTTAGACATGGGACAGACTGGAGCTTCGACATACACCGTACATTTTTCAGTTCAGTGTCTGAGCAGGCATGTAACATTATGAGTGTCCATTCTGGAATAAGCTGACTTTTTCATTTTCAAGCTTTGTTTCTAAAGTAAGGAGTTATCAGCCCAGCAGTATACTTGAACGTACAAACATTTAGTCCCTATTGACTACAAAATGACAATAAAGTTTAGCTAATAAAGGGGCAGATTTAAAATCTTTTCATTTCTCCTGGAAGTATGGAAAGTGGGCAACTTAAGCTTAAAATGAGGAAGACGACTGTGTAGAAGCACAGGGTTCACAGGCAACCAAGCTATTCAACAAAACAGAAGCAGATACTTCAACAGGAAGAGGTGGCAAACAGTGTCCAGGTTGTATCTCAGTGCCACAGGCAGCAAGAAGCTGCTGGGCCTTTCATACACTTGGATTGAAGGCATGAGGGCATGTACACCACAGGCACAGCTATAACAGATCATTTTGTCAAAAATGTCATGTTGCTCACAAGGCTGTGGAATCCATATAAACAATCACTCAAAGAAGAATTCAAAGACTTATATATTCAAATGTATTAGAAAAAAGATTTTGGTCTTACTTTAAAATTAACTTTCTGCAAAAGAAGACCAGACTAGAAACTGGGCTGTTGATCTTAAATTACACTGTTGAAGGTAGCTTTTGCTGGTGGTTATAGACTTTTGGCTCCCACCCAGTAGAGCATCTCTACAGCTCTGTCCAAGTTTTCTTAGCCTGAAACATTAACCAAAACCAGAACTCTAACACATACCACTATTTAAAACAACTACAGACACACACTTTAATACCTGGGTGGAACTTTTGCAACAGCTGCCTTTGCAGAAAGTCAATTTACATGACAAGACCAGAATTTTCATTTCTGCAGTGAGTTCATATGGGCCATGCCCAGTAGTAGCAACTGCAGACTAGCTAACTGTGAAAAACTAGCAAGTGTACCTTTTGGATCAAGGCAGTGGGACACTGTGATTAAAGTCCAAGTCTTTTAACTTGTATTGGGGGGTGGGGGCGTGGAAGGACGGAATGGGGGACAGCAGCAGGAAGGTGTGCAACCCAATAGCTTCACAGAATGAGGTCCATAAAAGCACACTCTCTTATCCATGCATAAAGATTGAGTGAAATCACAGGTATTAAACCACTCAGTACCTCAAAATAAAGCAACCAACTCTGTAACTGTGCAATATCAGAAAGTAACAGCTAACTACCTCCTTTCACCTACCCAGCTGAACTGAAAGAATGGTACCTTGAGAGAACCAATCCCCACCCCAAACTTCTGTCAATCTCCACAACCTGTTGTCTTGTAGATAGATCCAGTTTTAAAACTTAGCCACAGAAACAGTGTTAGGGCTAGGAATAAAGAAAATCCATAGGTCAAAAAACAAATAACAGTATAGAACTTCCCCTTTGTTCCATCATCTCACTTTTTTGCCTCTTAAATTTTTGTGCTCTCACATCCTTTCTTCTCCCTCTATACATAAATCTGACCTAAACAGCATCACTCTCTCTCAGACAACTCCTTCGACATATCCTAGAGGTCTCTGATGACCAGCAGTGGTATTCACCTGTGCTGATGACTGCATTGTTAAGAATAATTAGAAGAAGAGGAAATTAGTCTGTATCATCAGCATCACTGCCACTTCTGATCTGCTCCCTCACTCTGCCATTCCCCTTGTACTGCCCTGCTGAGGCAAACAACATGAGCGTCATGGCCCTATGCTACTGCAAGAATTCATTTGTGCTGAAGAACTCCTGAAACTGGCTAGACTGGCTTTTGGATAAATGGACAAAAGGGGAGTGGCACAAGGTGTCCTAGGAATCTATCTGCAACCAAAGAGCCCGCAGCCAGTGTCTTACCATGCTTTGGTCACAGTTAGGTAGAAAATGTCTTAAAAGGAAAAAGTTCTCTTCCACTCCAAGATTCTGGCAAAAATAATTACTAGTTTTGTCCCAGTTATGAAGAATATTACATGTGTAAACAGAAAGAGTGACCTTTGCAGTGTGGTACAGAGCAAGAGACTTCCCCTCCCCTAGAAGAACACTTTGTGTAAAGCAATTGTCAGTTTACTGCACTTTAAGCTTCTCTGTAACAAGAGCAAAACTAGTAGAAAAGCATACACCTTATAAAGAGGCCTAAATCATAAATCTAGGTGACTAGAATGCTTTGTCACTTTTAAGAAAGGTGTCCAATTTCAAACTCTTATGCAGTTTCCTCTTCTTTGTTTCCTGTCCATTTTGGAAAGTGGATAGAAAGGAAGGGCAGTCCTCACAGTGGCTCTCCTTCAGAAAAGGTACTAAGAACAGAAGATAAAGCCATGGAGAGTAAAGTTTTTACCACTAGGACCCATTACTGTGCCAATTTCCCAGCTATAGCATACCCCCCTCTTATTTCTTAGTTTTACTGATGTCTCTATTCTGCTTGCTTTAGCCAGTTCAGTCATGTATCTGTCTGGAGGGTAAGAGGGAGGGAGAAAGTATCAGGGATATCCTTTTTAGTGGCTTTGTTTGAGGGAGTTTGCCATATGCACCAACTAGAAATGTCTGCTACTTCCCCAAGCTTTTATTGCCAAGCAGTTATGACTCCTTCACAGCTAACTACAGAATTACTTGTAATCAATTTAGACTTGGATGAAACATTTTCTTTCACTTCAAGGGATTTCCAGTGTGCCAGTCAAAGGTATAAAAATCGGAACATGGTAATTTACTAGGTTTTATTTCTTTCTGAGCAGATCATTCACACCTAATATTTCACATTCCGATATGACTGCCTAAGAGAAATCCACAATTTTTTTTTATTTCATTTTTAAAGCATACTAGAGAAAATGCATGAGTCCTACAATAGAACCAAATAATTTGTAAAAGGTGATAAATTGCCTAACCAGGTATATTTTATGGTCATTTCTCTATGCGTTACTGAACACATCTTAATGTTCTGACACACCTTGTTTATTCACAGTGTTTTCAATAGTTTTAGAATGTATAAAGGCCTTTCCAGGAAAAAATATAAGAGTTCCCGTTAAAGGAACCGGATTCCTGCTACATGACTCAATGACAAATGCACTAAAAAAAGCAGCGAAAGACAATTGTATCACAAGAGACTGTAACTGCTCACGCTGCTAGTGCCACCTAGCTGCTGAGCAGCAGTGGTATCCGTTGCAGATACTGCAGTTTAAAAAAAACCAACAAAAAAACCCCCAAAAAACAATTAGAGGGCTGCAGAGCTACAGAGGACTTCCAAGCATCAAGTCCACTCCTGCCTTACCTCTCACTAACCAGACCGTGATCACAACTCCAAAACCTTGCCTGAAATCTGTTACCACTCAAATTCAAGCTTTGCCCGCTTAAACTTAACCTCAGAAGTTTGTTCCTAAGAATCAATGCAAATGCCTCAGTCAATTTACCCTTGATCAAAATAAGCTGCATGGTTATAAACAGTGAATCCAGCCTGGTTTTGAGTAGCTGATTCCTACAGATGTGTAGTGAGATTCTTCCAACTGCCTTAATGAAAACAAGGAAAGCAACCCAAAATAATTTGCTCTCAACTGCACAAAATACACTCAGCATGCAATTTTACTAGCCATTTCATGTCTCCTTAAATGTGGACTGTGCACAATTATTTTTCAAAGTCATCAAGATATGAATTTGTTACTCTAAACCTTACTCACAAGCACATGAAGCTACTTACTAAGTTTAAAAGTAACAATTTCAACTTTACATGCTGCTCAAAGTTTTCAGAATACAGCTACTGAGAATTTCAAAGTTCTGGATTGTAAAGCAACCAGCAATGCTTGAAACTTTCAGAGAGAACTTTACACTAAATAAACACATTCTTTTAGCACGAACAACTGTATTCCTAGGACCTCTAAACCCAATTCCAGTACATGTAAACCCAGTTTTTTCTTCCAGTTTGCCATGCAAGGTTTCTAGCGATATTGCACACACAGCAATCTAGATCAACAAGGCAAATGATCAGTATAAAAACAGGTTTATAGATATCAGTGCTTGAATTCATGTTATTAGCTAAAAGGAGTCCCTTCAATACGCTTCACTGCAAGAGGACCAAAACCTTAAAAACAATATTCAAATTCCAATACACCCATCTTCTTCAGCCTCAGCTATACACAATCATTTAAGATCTAACATAAAACTAACAGACTTTTCTTTTTTTTTTTTTTTTTAAGGTAACAGCACAAGTTTGACAGTCATCAATTCTGACCAAGAAATCGAAAAACCTTTCTTAAAAGATGCTTGAAGTTTTCACGTATCTACAATTAAGCTATCAGAACAATTCTTCATGGGTTTTGAGCAACTTGGGGATATTGCTGAAGGTCATGTCCCCCCCAAGCTGCTTACTCTACCAACATACATTTGTCTTATGACTGACGTAGATTACATTTTATCTGCTGTACAGAAATATATTAACAGAAAAGTGACTGTAGACATAGAACTCCATCTTTCCATCATCTGCTACAAATTCTAGCTCTAGAACTCCCTAGAACATTCTACCATGAATAAAAAAAAGTGGCAATTTTAAATTAGTGCCAGCTGCCACTAATTTCTCAACAGAAAACTTAACTAAAACCCAAAGATGCAGTACATTTTACAGTATTAAGAAATATAAAACAGATCCAATAGAAACAATCTGGTTATTTCAAGAAGCCCAAATCCTGGCAACCATTTCAAGTATTCAAACCAATCTGGAAAAAAATAATCAGTATTTGCATGGAGAATACCCTATGAGAAACTACTTAAACTTCCTAACAGAAGATAGCTATTCAATACTTAAATGTTTAATAGAACCGAAGGTTTCAGTATATTTTGAAATAACTGGGAATACCATTCTAAGCACATGATGAGCAGAAATGCGTAACATTTTAGAATTAGAACACAATGTACACTCAGAGTATCACTTAAACATGTCTTTCACAAAAAATTGTATTAACGTTTCAGCAGGTCTCAGAGGAACACATAACCACTTTGATCAACAATAGTAAAACAAGTAATCACAGTATCAATAGCTAGAACCACCCACCACTTTAGATAAAACCCTGTGTTCAGTTGTTTGTGATGTGTTTTTATACATTTTCAGATCAGATAGCCTGAAGCAGGGAGCAAGCCCTGCAAAACTATCTTACTAGGAGCCTTCAAAATCCATAGTTCTATGGCTCTACTGAAAATAATTGTGGGAAAAGGCTGTGCTGGCAATACTCGGGCACAAACACACTGCAGAGTAACAGAACAAGCTTGTAAAAAGCAGCAAGATCCAAGAGGTGAAACAAGAGCAGATGCACCCACTGGACACCAAGATCCACTTAACCAAGAAGCCAGACCAGAACTTGTCTCAACAGTCCCTGCCCTCTAGCAACTAGCTGAAAAACCCAGTGGTTAAAAAAAAAAAAAAAGCACGCACTTCTTCCTCTACTAGTTGACCCAGGAAGTAAGAGTAACAGCATCTGACCATCCACCTGCTCTAAGTTTCAGAATTGTGCAACAGAGCTCTGAAGAATAGCCAGCTGGTAACAAAATGAACATGAGCGTAGCTTCATACATACGTTTTGCTTTCAACATGCAAAAACTCCTACCAGCAGCTGCAGGAAGCTAACAGTTGTGCTCAATATTTGGACACACCAGCACGAACGCTGCCCATGCACTGACTGGAGGAGTACGCCTTTGGTCATTACAAGCAGACAAAGCAGGGGACCAAGTAAACGCTGCAAAGGCGACCCTAACATCACAGCTTCCCTGTGCCAAAGCAGACTTCTCCGGTGACCTCACGGTTGCCCTCTGGTGGCCACCGGCTGGCCTGAGCACTCGGTACCAGAGCCAGGGGCTCGGGGAGGGGAGGGGGAGGAGACACATGACACTTTCGGTACTCCGCCGTAGAACAGAGCTTCCCCCACTTCACCTCTATTTGAAAGTAAAAGTCACCTTGTAACTCAGGTCAATCTATTGATACGTAAACGAGGACAATTCTGATGCACTAGAGGAAATCCAAGCAGTAGTTACCAATTGTGAAACTGGAATTACCAGTGGCACTTGAAAGTGCAAGACACGTGACTCTAGTAAAAAGAAGTTTAAAACCTAGAGCTTCAGAAGCAGGTGAAAAAGAACAGTAGTGGCAAACTAAATGCTGTAGTCTAGCTTTCTTGTATTGAACAACCCGAATGCAGCATTCCACTTATCAGATCCTTTGGCGCTGAAGAATCTAAGGCTACTCACATGAAAGACACATTCTGTCCTGTTAAAAGATGCAGTCTATCAATGTATTTAGGTACTGTCTTACCCAACAGAACAAAGACCAGAAACCATTTAAGAAGTCACTGCTGAATATAAAACTGAGTTATTTTAACACAGCATCAGCTACTCTGCTCCAAGTCCCTTGTTTTAGAAGATGATTAAATGCAGTAATAAGCCAAACTAAAACTACTATTTATTTTGCCTAACAGTTTCATAATTAAACCAGTGAAAATAAAACCATTTTAGTTTTAAAATCCTTTCTTCCTACTTACCTAGCAAATTCAGCCAGTTGTTTGGGGTCTGAGAGGTCAATGCCAGGTATTCCACCAGGAGGAAGTTTCTTCCCTGTCATGTACTCTGAGTAATCTGGAGGAGAATTCTCTCCAATGATCTGCTCTTCCACCACTGTTTCATGGTCAATATCTTTTTTATCATCTGAAATACACAAAATACTGAATTCAATACATACTAAAGATCAAAACAACATGTAAGTTATTAGGCTGCATCTCAATACAAATTCACTACTGCTGCACACTTAAAAGAATACTTCCAGATTTCCACACTAATTGTATAGAGCAAAAAGACACCCATACAGTTACATCATGAAGAACACAGAAAGAACACAATGGGTGACAAAAAAAGCACAGAAGTTGCATATCTACTTAAACAAATAAGGAAACAAGTAGAACAATCCTATGAATGTTGGCTGCATTTGAAAGATAATGCTCTCTTCCTGAAACAATGCCTAAATATTTAATTCCCTTAAGCTCTCCAAGACTAACCTTCACCATACCCACTCTGGATCTCAACAGCAGTCGGTAAAAAAGCCAGGCCATCAGAGGAGGGGCAGATACTTACCCTAAGACGTTAAGACTACTGATCTTTACTTCAGTCTTCAGACTCCCTTGACCTCCAACAGAAGTGTCATGGAGGGACAAGAAATTTAAAAATAACTGCTAGTGGGCTTCAGCACTTGCCCATAAAATTAATGGTTTTCAACACTTGCAGACAGGACTGAAAGAAAGCAAAAACCTAAATAGCATGTCCCTCTCCCAAGGGGGCCTCTTCCTTCCATGTCAGAGGCCAGCATAAGCTCTTTCCCACTCTAGAACAGCAGATAGGGATCATTCAGAGCTTTGATCTGCACACCAGTTAAGATACTGCTATTTTATCTGCTCTAGAGCTCCTCCTATGCATTTGTGCTCAAGGACTGCACTGAAATCAGGTGGAAGACCTGCTGTTGCTGTCTACTCACATCCAGACCTTGGAACATGCCAAGACATAACGTTTTCTCTCTCCTCTTGCTATTTTACAACAGAAACCAGAGAATGGAAACATCCACTTATGCTCCTCACTGCAGTGCTCACACCAGCAGGAAGAAAGACACAGCACCTCTCCTGTTTTCCACCCTCAAATACACCTACGACAACAGATGTGTATATGGCTGTAACTACTCAGCTAAACGTTAATAAACTTGCCACCACACTACTTCTCCTACTCTGTGTATGGGGAGCAGATTCTGCAGATCACTTTATACACAAGAGGCTTTACAAAAACAACAGGAAGTTTTATTTTACAGGTAGTGTTTAAGGAATGGAAATACAAGGTGGTAGGACAGAAATAGTATTCCCCCAATTTAAAAAAAAAAAAAAAAAAGGAAAACATAAGGCACAAAACAAATGAAGCAACGTTTTTTTTCTTTTTTTTTCCTAAACAGAAACAAAGGAAATAACATTATTCATTACTCAGTAACTTTGGTTAGGAAGGAGAGGACAAGACATCTGCAAATAAAAGAAATGTACTAAGGACAAATTTCTATTCAATTTGTAATGCCTGCTTTTAATGTTTGCCACTGAGCTATTTCTAGAAATGTTACTGCTAGTTTGGGGTTTAATCTGATCTACCAGATCAAATAGCAGTTCATGTATATGTTCCATGGTGAAAGAGGAAAACAGACTCCAAAGCTGCAAAGACAAAAGTGTTAATAAGAAAATACTATCTGCAGCATTAAACTGGAAATAAACTACAAAATTTACTATTGAGACAATTTTTTTTATTCTAATCTAGTTTTCCACTCACCACAGTACCTTTCAGTCTTTACCAGTGCTTTAAAGAAAGCAACTAGATCTTCCTTAAGCAAGGATTATATGTTAAGTTTCACAGCACCTGCAGGAGTTACAAATTCGAGTCAATAAATCTCCGATGTGGCAACAATTTGTTCTTAAAAACAGAAGCTTGAGAAAAGATATTTTGCAATGCCTACACAGGCAGAAAAGACATCATGAAGCTCAGAAGAGCACAAAACTTCTGGAAAGCTAAAAGTGACACCTTCTCCATGCTGTAGACTAGAATGAGATCAGCTGCCTTCAATGTAGCGATTTCAACAGCTACCCAGAACTTCCACTTTGACTGTTTGATGACATTCATAACAGAAGTAAGTTTTCATTTCCTGTCTCAGATCAGATGCATGAGTCAACAGGGAAATTTTGTATACATTCCTTAAGATCATCTTTCCTTCCCTAGCATAAAGGCTCGCTATTATACAATGCTTTCTTGCCATTTGAGGGCCAAACTGAAAGAAAGTAAGCCTTCAGTGCCTTTACTTCCCAAAAGCCCACCAACAGAAATCAATTCCACAGCTATTCAATTCCACAGGCTACTGGAGTAAAACATGAAAAACTATGAACATGTTGCTTTGATACAGCAGAAAATAAGAGAAAGTATCGCTTAATATATTGGCAGTTATGTGAAAATAAAACGGAATCAAACCTTCCTATACCAAAAAAGATGTATCTCTACAGCAGCACAAACCTGCAGTTTAAAAAGCTAATTTAAACCAGAACAACAACATACAAAACAGTTACCTTAAAGTGTTATGTCAGGCTAACATCCTTCAAGATAGAATACCTGGTTCACACCAAAAGTCACATACTTTTTCAAAAGTAGAAGCAGACTTCAGTAGCTCTTTAGTATTCAGATCATCCTAGTTACAGACCTTCTATGACACTATTAACTCATTGGAAAAACAAAACAAAAACACCACACAAAATAACTCCCACACACTTCTTCGGAAGGTGTTTGGAAGAACTTTACCGATATTCTCTATGCCCAAATTTATCACAAGTTTATTTGGTATCCCCTACCAACCTCGACTAGACAGCTCAAAGTTTGGAGGCTAAAGTCCAAGCAAACTTATGTTAACCAGTATCCTCATTGCAAACAGGGCAAGTTGACTGCTTGACGTTTTCTGCCTTCAAGCAAGTCCTGATGCCCACTACATCCAAATTACTTCCCCCTTTTCCTCTCATGAAGCATCAGAGGATCAAACATACTGCATCCAAAGCAAAGCAAAACACAGAGACACAACCCTGAAATTCTAGTGACACCTCTGGAGAAGTACAGTACAAATAAGGCATAGTAACTCCATGCAGTTTATGCCCATGTCAAACTAACGTGATGCCACCCATACAAGCTAAATACGGGCAGAGCCATGGAGCCAGTCAGGAAATTAACTGCTATATGCTATCTAATCTGCCTTGGTTTGTCCTTTAAAACCACCTGAGAGTACAGCAGACTCAAATATAAGGCATTTTGCTTAAGCATGTATTCAGCACTATTCTTACAGATCTAATGCAGCTTTCTGTAAGGAACTTGGAACAGGATTTTAGTCCTGTCTTCTGAAAGGTATTGAAGATGTCAATGCAGGTCAATCAATTAATCACTTCATCTTCACAAAAACATGCACTACCAGTCACTGCAATAGCTATGTCCAGTATCTATCTTATAAAGCTGTAAAGTACTGATTTGTTAGAGATACCACAGATACCTCCCAACATCCTACTATGCCCAATTACATTAGGATAGATACTTAGTGTAAATTGGGTTGTTCTATGTACCTGTTTAGGACATGCCCAAACAAATCTCGATGTTCAGTGTCCTTCCATCTGCACTTCTCTCACGCCCTATATAGGGGCAATACACATCTTGAACTGGATTCACTTCTGCACTTCAAAGCAAGTATGTCAAACAAACTTTTTTTTACTAAGATCAGTGAAAGTTCAGCATTTTAGCCACCCATATCTTTTGACTACCACTTAAAACACATTTGTACTGGTTTTAAGAGTACCAAGCCCAAGTACCAACTGATGTAGGAAGAAGTCAGATTACTGGGATAAAACTAGTAACCGCAGATTCCAAGTACCAGATCAATGACAAATCATGGAAGAATCTGTTTCCCAAGACTTTATTGATTACCTTTTGCTCTTATTACCACAGTCTCTCTATCTCTGCAGCCCTTCTGTTGCACAGAAAATCCATCCACCTCTGAACCACATTATTGCATGCATTTCTAGAACAGTAGCTAGCTCCAGCTGACATCTTTGGAACTCCCAAGCTTTATAAAATGAACCCCTTAACTCTCAACCCAAGAGGCGTTGTCAGTATTTCTGCCTCAGTTATTCTTGATTTTAGCCGTTGTACTCCAATTCTAGATCCCTAATTCTCTAAACCACCCTCCTCCTCTATTACAGAGCAGGGAGAACACATTGTTATTCAAACAGTATTCCCCTGTGGAAAACAAGGAGTGCAAAAGGGAACTCAGAAGGTACACTTGGTAGCAAAGCAATGAGACCTAATCCTACAGCCTCCTCCCCAAGGTACCAAGTTAAAAGACATTCTGCTTACCAACTAAAAGGATGAACAACATCTAAGCTTAATTTTCTTTTTATGATCAGTTAAACATATTTGTCTTTAAGAACAGTTGAAATGCAATTACATGATAAAGGATGTATTCGCAACTGTGCAGTACACCAAGGCACTGTAGTAACAGCTTCGTTATTGCTACCACATTGCAATCTCCTCAGGCGAGTTAGTTCATTGGTCATGTTTGGAAGCAAAGAACCATAATTAGCTTGTTAAATAATACAGTTATTAAGCAGACACTTCTGAATGTTAAATTCCATTTTGCACAGTATGTAATTTTTTAACCTAATCAGCTGCTAGGTTACTTTCCCTCTGATGTGCCTTGCACACAGATGGAGAACAGGTTCTTCTTTCCCTGTGTCACCCATCTCTTTATTTCACACTGAGACACGAACTGACAAAAACACTGCATATATCAAAAGTCATCATCTGACTTCAACATTTGTGAGACACCGTGCCAAAGCGCTATGACCTTCTGAATCACCAGCATACAAGTGACGTTGACCTTTCAGGGAAGGATCCAATAGCAAGTTAGAGGATTCTAGTTTGAAGGTGGGCTAAGAGGCAACTTAACTGAGACATTCTAAGTGATGAACCACATTCATGTATTTGACTTTCAAAGCTGAAAAGATATTTAAAACAGCTGCAGGAAAATATCTACCTTATCCTCTAAGGTTCACTCGTAAAAACATCAGGGCAGACTCAATGCTTATGGATACCAAAACCCAATAATGTTGTCTTAATCAGAGTCAGAAATAGATTGTCATCTTAACATTTTAAAGGAACCAGACAATCACTTTCTGCCTCCATTATGAAAAATTTTCATGTAATAAGCTCTTTACCTGTCATCACAAAGAATTTTGGCCATCCTTGATACAGACCCACAACCGAACCTAATGACTCGTCTATCATTTATACTATGCAAGACAACTGGTGAGAAAGCAGGTGATTATTTTTCTCACCCCTGCAATCTGATAAAGTCAAATGAAAATGCTTCCTTTTTTTTTTTTCAGGCATTACAAGTTGTTTAAGAGGTTTTGAAGAACCTTCTAGAAACCCAACATGAACCCCTCAAGTTTCCAAATATGGATGCACAGCACAGGCTTCCTGGATTATCAAGAATCATTTCCAAACCATACACATAACTTCTGCATCTTTGTCTTTCCCATCAAGGAATAGGGTACTTGAGCAGTTTAACATCTGCAGGCAATGTTAAGTTTGGTTGTGCTATTTCAGCCCTAAGCTTGCAGACTATCTATGCTAGCAATAATAGTTAAAGCCAACACCTATTTCAGGTTTGAAAGCTTGACAGAGTAAGAAGTCAATACCTACAAGCAGATGTAGTTACAGCAATAGATTCCCCCCCCTCAAAATTAAGCTCCAGCTGCTTGAAATGCCAGCATTTGGCGGAGCCAACATTTCAGCACCCCCTTCCCAAATGCTCCTGCATCTAAGAATGATTTTTGCAAGCGCAATCTGACAAAGCGATTTCTAATGATCTTTCCCCTCCCCCACCACTACTGTGTACCCAACCTGGAGACAGTCACTGAAGAGGATGATTCAAGTTGAATCTAGCAAAGGCACAAATAAATTCCACTTCATAAAAACAAATTTTCCTAGTACAAATTGGGGTGTCTCACTTAGCCCCATTAACTATGTACAATTTTCTAAATCCATTATAACATACCCCAATGAAAATAATGAGGATGGGTATTAGACAGTATAGAGAAAACACACTAAAGGAACATTAATGTATCTACCATACACACCTCTTCAACCCTTTCAGAAAATAGAATGCCTTTGTTCAGTTCCTATTTTCACATGTGAAAAAAGACAAATAATTCCATTCTGAAGATCTGGAAAGCTAATCTGAACTAGAACAAAGCATTCCTGTTTCAAGCTCAACACTTTAATTAAAGTAATCATGGGTCACAAGTTTGATATCACCATAGATACCAAGGTGATAAGAGAAGTTATGGTAAGTATAAACCGTTGCCAACAACAGTACTGCAACTTCTAAGTAACCACGTAACAAGACAAGGATTGAGTAGTCCCCTTTAATCACACTCCTATGTATTTCACAGGTTATTTCTATACATTTCAAGAGGTGCCACCAGACACATTATGCTCATTTATGGACAAAGATTTATGATTGGCTAAATTTGGTACTACCCATGTACAAGCTAATATAGCAGCACTAGAAAACAGTAACAAGTTATTAATTCACATTGTCTTCCCACACTCTGGTGAGCAAAGTGCCCTTGTCCCCAATTCAAATACCCAAGAACAGCAATATAGGGCTCATTGTTTTATCTTGATGCATGGGCTTATTTACTATTCATCTTTTGATAAACTTTTTGCTAAGCATTTAAACCAAACAGTCAATTACATCAGTGTGCAAGCAAGTCTTTAATTATGTCAAAATACAGAGGCAAAACTACTATCCTTGTTCAAAATAAAGTATGCCTGATTCTGCAGGGAAACTTCAGTATAGCTACGCTTTTGCAAGCCAGTAGTTTGTTCTGGGTCTTTTTTTTTTTTCCCCCAGTTTTGCTTCTTTTGGAATTTTTCTGGCAACCATTCCCCCTCTAAAATTTCAGAGAACAGACAAACCTCAGCATTTGACCACTTCTATAACATTCAGTAAGCTGTGTAGGAGGCATAAAAGCCTATCCAATAGGCTCAGTAAAACTTCACAACACTCTTAACTGAGCAGGTTATTGCCAAAGGTTGTTTGAAGCTGGGGGGTGTATGCACACAAGGAGGGGAGGTCAAACTTGAATACTTTTCTTTCCCCTATGTATTTTGTGATTTGGCCTTTGGGGGGCTTTTTTGGCATTAGAAGTTAAGTCAGAATAGGTATTCTGCATCCTTCTGCATCATGGATATAACTGAGTTGAATGTAGCAATGCAATTCAGTCTCCAGTAAATTACAAGCGGGTATCATTCCCACTGAGCTTGCATGGTCATGCTCATAAAGAACAAAACCATGGAAATCAATAGGGCTACCCTGATGTAATAGTTGTGTACGTGGGAGGAGAATCAAGTGTATTGATTATACAAATGGTTCACTTCAGTCAAGTAATAATCAGCATGCAGAAGCTCTAAGGAAGCATCCTATCAGGCACTACGAATTTCAGAGTGCAAATGCATGCTAGAAATTGTCAATTGATCTCAGTGAGGTCCTGTATCCTGCCAGCTCATAAGTCATACATCCATTCGCATTCAGCTATCTTGGGTAGCTTCCACAAACCAGAAGACTGTATTAGTTTCTATTATCTTTTTTCTTTATTGGGCGGTCAATTCTAAGAAAAAAAACCCAGCAAGTGTAGTTATTCAGGTTTCATATAATGATAGACAGAAGCATACAGAACCCATTCTACTAAACAGTATTTGGGAAACTCTTAAATGAAAGTTCTTTTCTGTTCATCAAGAAGCAGGGAACACTGGGCTGTCAACCACTATATACAAGAATATACTTGCTAAGTAATCCCCTACATTTAAAAAGGGAGTAAAAATCAGAATCACCATGCTTTTTACCTCTTTAGACAAGTGAATTCAGCCATCCAATAATACACTTTTCCTTCAACATTGCCCTCTAACAACTACTGGTCATTCACAAGCATCACAGAGCAAACATTTTGGACTACATCAGAAGCATAAAGAGTTATCTCTATCTTACACGACTCTTGAAAAATTCAAAAGAGGACAAAAAAATATGACATGCAAAATAGACTACCAACCTGCTATTCAAATTCATTTAAAATACGCTACATGAACTGATACTATTTGACCGCTTTTTTCACATTTACATAACTTTAGCACAGACCTTTGACTACAGAGCCTAGCTGCCAGCAATACATTTTCTGTAAAACAAACAAACAAAAAAAACCAAAAACACCCCCAAAAACCCAATTAGCCACTAGTAATACTTTTCTGCTGACTAAAAGGACTCTTTCCCCCCCATATTTTAAAGGAAGGGATCAGAAAATCGTGGCAGGTAAAAGAAGCGAGCAGGGCAGGCGCGTGTCAGGCTTATTCCAAGCCCCACAGATACTGAACACCTTCACAAGATTTTATTCCCTTTAAGAGACACTCCCACAAAAAAAACCAACTCCTCCAAAAAACACAGGCAACCTCACACAAGACGGACTCCCTGCGCCTATGTAAAAAGCCTATTTAAAGCTTTAGACCTCGCCGAGGAAAAAACTGAACGGTCTCCGAGCATCAACCAGAAATTGCTGCTTTTCTCCCCGCGGCTCCCAGGGACGGGGGTCTGCCTCCGGAGCGCGGAGCCGCCCCTCCCGGCTGTCAGCCCCTGGCTCCTGACAAGGGGATTTCTGAAGGGCCGGTTGTTCGCGGCCGCCCCCTCCGAAGCCAGCGAGCGGCGCGGGCGGCCCCCGCGGGGGCTAAGAGGTGCTTCCCCCTCGCCGGCACCGCTGCCTTCGGCCGGGGAGGCCCCACCCACACCCCGCCCGGCTACCGCAGCGGCCCGGCGGGCCGGTACCGGGCGGCCCCCAGGCCCACCCCCGCCGGGCGAGCAGTAAAACGGTATTTCGGGCAGATCGCCGTCCCCGGGCCGGGGAAAGCCGGCGGGGCGGGCGGCGCTGGGGCGGGCGGTTCTCCCCCTCCCCCCCCCCCCCCCACATAACGGTCACGGCCCGCAGCAGACGCCTCATCCGGGGCCGCCGCCCGCGCTCGGCATTAAAATGCGGCCCAATGGGGCCGCGGGTGCGCGGCGGCGGCAGCGCGGGGCGGGAGGGAGA
>NW_010973368.1:16079373-16080988 GCF_000737465.1 Haliaeetus leucocephalus | reverse complement strand
AGCGGCGGGGCGCGGCGGGGAGCGGCGGCAGCGGCGGGGCGGGGACGGGGGGGAGAAGCGAGGAGGCTGGGTTCGCCCCGCACCCTGTGCCCGCCCGCACACCCCGCCTCCCCCTGCTGCAGAAACTACGCCATTGCGGCCTAGTCCTGGAGCCAGCGGCGCGCTGCCTCCCTCCCTCTCGCACCCCCCCTCAGCCGCCGCCATCTTGGACGGCCGCCGCCATCTTTCCTTCCCCCCGCCGGAGCCGGGCAGGAGCAGCGGCGGCAGCAGCGCAGACCCCGCCATCTTTTCGGGGGAGCCGCCATACTTGCCCTGGCGATGAACATGGCGGCGCCCATCACACACATCAAAACATGGCCTCCCTTCAAAACAAAACTGTCCGAGGCGAACCGGGCAGCCGCCGGCGGGGCCCGGGGCCCGGGGAGGGAGGGGTCCGGCGCGCACTTACCCGAGGCCCACATGGTGACCGAGAACTCCCCCTCCAGGGTCTTGATCTGCACCTGCTTCTGCTCCCATTTCCTGCCGCCGCCGCCCTCGGCCCCGCCGCCGCCTCCCCCGCTCAGGTAACTCTTCTTGCTGCTCTTCTTGCCGCTGCCGCCCTTCTTAACGCGGCCCCCTCCGCCGGCCGAGGAGGAGCCGCCGCCTCCGCTCTTGCTGCCGGCGGCGGCCACGGTGACCAGGGTCTGCTCGATGTACTCGTCCTCCCCGGCGGGGGCCGGCACCGGGATGAGGATCTGGTCCTCGAAGCCGTCGTCGGCCCGCAGTCCGTCCGAGTCGTCTCCCCCTACTACCTCCTCGCGGGTCTGTACCAGGATCACCTCCTGGTGGTGGTGGTGCAGGTGGAGCTGTCCCCCGCCGCCGCCGGCCGCGCCGCCGCCCGCCCCGCTGGGGTCCCCGTCCGAGACCAGCGGCTGCAGCGCGATCATGGGCTGGTGGTGGTGGTAGTGATGGGGCGGGTGGTGCGGGCCGCACTCCTCGCAGCACTCGTCCTCCTCCTCCTCCTCCTCGTCCTCCTCGCCGCCCACCACGGTGGTCTCGATGGTCTCCACCGGGATGGTCTCCACCTCGATCTCGTGCAGCTCCACGATCTCGGCCGGCATCTCCGAGCCGTCCGTGGCGATGTACAGGGTGTCTCCCGAGGCCATGGGGGGGCGAGGGGGGGGGGAAGAGAGCTCCGCGGGCGGCGAGGGGGCTCCGGTCCGCTCCCCTCGGCGGATGGTGGGGCTCGGGCTCCTCTCGCTTCCCCTCCTTCTTCTCCTCCTCCTCCTCCCCCTTCCACACAAACACCAGCTCCTCGCAGCCAGCGAGAGGGAGGCAGCCAGCCGCCAAATCCCGGCTACGCTCCCTCGCGAGACTTCCGCTGCTGCCGCCGAGACGGACCCCAGCCCCGGGCGGCCCCTCCCGCCGGCCCCCCCCCCCCCGCCGCCAGGCGGCCAATCGCACCGCCCGCCGCGCCCACAACTCACCCAGGCGAGCGGAGTAGCCTACGGGGGCGCGCCGTGCCGCAGCGGACCGCCTCCATTTACCACCGCCGGCCTATCAAAGAGCGCTGCGAACGCGGAGCAGCTCCTCCCGGCGCGGAGCAGCCAATCGCTCCGCCGCGGTGTCACCCCCC
>NW_010973368.1:16070553-16078990 GCF_000737465.1 Haliaeetus leucocephalus | reverse complement strand
TCGCCCCGCGGCGGCTGGCTGAGCAGCCGGCCCGGGGCCCAGCCTTGCCCTGCCCTGCGGCGGAGGACTGTCGGCGGGTACCCGCTGCGGGGCGGGCGGGCGCCGGGCCCCAGCGGAGCGCCGGGCTCGGCCAGCTAGGTCGCCGGAGAAGCCTCGGGAGGCCGTCCGGCAGGAACGGCTTGTTTGCGTTCTACAGCAGAACCGGGAGCTTTTCTCTCTCCTCCCTTGCTTTTTTTAGGTTTTTATTTTTGGTTTTGGTTTGTTTGGGGTTGGGGGTTTTTTTTGGGGGGGGGTCAGCATTGTGTATAGCACAGCGCTTTCCCGCAGACTTGAGCTCAAAATTGCGCGCAGGCAAGTTGTTGGCTTGTAGGAGCGCTGGCTGCCGTTCCCACATCGCTGACAGCGGGAACGCGGGCTGAATTCACAGCCGGTGGCGGAGATCAGTAGCCAAGTTCATGAACTCGGTTACCCAGAAGCAGAGTTTAAAATAAGCGATACATTGTAATTCAATCACTGCACGAAATTCCAGTACCTGAAGTGATCCCCTCACTTAAAATATAATTATCAAGTGTACTGATTTGCCTTAATTATTAACACATCTCTCCATCCCTGAACTCCATTGCTCGCCAAAACCCCTCAAACAACAGCAAAACACTATGTGCTTTGCTTTGTGCTCCAGTCACACTCTGCTTACTTCCCCTTCTGCCACAGGACATCCCTTCCTCACCCCGCCAAGCAACTGCCCCTTGCTGGGGGGAAAATACCACTCGTTGGTATTTTGCACTGGTTTGATTATTAACTTTGTAAGGGGTTTGGCCTGTGTGCATTTAAATCAGGAGCAGTATTTGCAAAGAAACAGCTATCTTGATATGAAGACGCGGATGTGAAAGTGTTTACAAGAAGGAGATAGAGGGCCGTGGACTGGGTCTCCTAAGATCTTATTGTAAAATGTTCTCAAAAGGTAGTGATGAACAGTCCTTCAAAAGGATTGTATGTTATCTTCAGTCGAAGATTAATGTACGGGTAGCTCTGCAAGTATTTAAATCTAAAAACAAACAAAAAAAGTGTTTGGATTATATGAAATAAATTAAATGCTACTGAATGTGAGGGTTTTAAAACAAGTTAAAACCTTATATGCCTTCTGTACTCATGACAAGATCATCTCCTGTTCCTCATTCCTTCTTTTTTCTGCTGTTAGTAGCACCTTTCCTTTCCCTTATATGTTAAGCTACTATTAACTACAAGTACAGATGTGTCTCTTAAGTATTTCCGAGGCTGCTACAAGTATACATTCTATTTTCATCTTCACTTCTCACTGCACCACTGCTTTGGTTGCTCGTATCTCAAATTGCTGTGATATAAAAACTGATAAAAGATTCCTGCTAAGAAATACTTTCTTCTTCTGCCTCAGCATGAAGTGTTCTTGAAGTTAGTCTAGTCCAAGTCTCAAGACAGCAATGCTGAGCTTTGGGCTAATGATGAGATTAGGAAATAATTTCCTATTAAGTATCAGAAATAGCAACAAATTTACTTAATGTGTGGAGATCTGGGAATTCCTTCTCTCCAGTCACACTCAGCACTCCCATTTTAACAAACTACGAGATGTAGTTCGTCATTGCAAAATTCTCATAAACTGAAAGGCTATTTTTAGATCCTGGAGAGAGATTTCCAGACCGTTACATATAAATTCTGCCCCTCTGTCTATAGTTGGAAGGGCAAATGCAACAGTGTGGGAAAAATAGTGCCTGTAACTTTGAAAAATAAGACTATTTCAAAATTAGGATGAAGTCTCCCTTGTCCCACAGTAAAAGTTAAATGTAATAAAAAATGGTGAGTCATTGTGGAGTTCATTCATTTCTTTTTTTAGGAAAGATGCACAACTCACTTATACTTTTTACTCTAAGCTTGCGTAGACAAAATATTAATGTCACCTACATGTTAGGCATGCACTTAGTCCTGCTCTTGAATTCCCACCAGAGCTGACATTAACTTCAGAGAAAGTGGGATTGGGCCCTGAACTGATTATTTTGGGTCAAGGTTTTTTTTGTGTTTGTGTAAATGAGCTTTGTCAAATATAGGAACAAAGTCACAAGTCTCTTTTTTTTTATCAGTATAAATTTTTTGGTCCAGGTCAATGATAATAGTTTAACAATTCTGTACAACACCATTTCATTTTTGTGTTTTTACTCTGAACAAGTATATAATTTTGGACAGAAAAGGCACTTTTAAGTTTGTAAGCATCAGAACCACCTTATTTTGAATATTGCAAGTGTTTTCTACTTTTTCCCGTACTTTGGCTTAAAGCAAATGTTTTAATGTTTCACTGCAACATTCACATTTCATTATTTTTCAGTGAGAAGATGTTACATGATACAAATATTCTTCATCAGCTCTGTGTTTTATCCATTATACAGTTCTCTTCATCCTGAACAAAATGATTTGCTTAACTAGCATATGATTATTTGTTATTAGCTGCAAGGATTAGACATACATCATTTTTCCAACTGCTTGATGAGAAAAAAAATACAGCAACAAGCAAAAATAAAGATGTGAAAGCTGCCCAGTGAAAAGGTGTTTAAAAGAAAACTTTGTCCTCTGTCCAAATAGCAGCAGAAGTTGCTCGCTTGATAATCTCTTACCTTCCTGCCCTACGCACCCAATTTTGCTCCCCATCCTCAGAACTTCAGCTTGTTTCTTAGCCTCATTTAAAAAGTGAGGGGGAAAAAAAACTTAATTTAAAAAATGTAAAACCTTTCATTGGAAATAAAAGTTATTTTTGAGCTTCCATAACAAATAAGTTTTTAAGAATATATATTCTTTACAAGCTCTACTAGCTCTAGATGCCTCAGATTTAGCTGGTTTGGGTTGGTGGGGTTTTTTTGTTCCTTCCTTAAAATCTGCTTTAGTAAATTGTAGTCCACCTTCAGTCTGCAGAAACCAGTTTTTAACTTTTCACACACCCCCCCACACACACACACCCCCACCCCAGCATTGTTTTTTCTTCACTCTCCTTTCCTGGCACTGCAAAAATCCTGGTAGTCGTTTCAATTCCTGAGCATATCTAACTGAAAGAGCAAAACTGCACGTGTTTTCTCTTGAGAAACCCAGCTCCTACCATCCTTGTAGCCTTTCTTTCTTTTGGGCTTAACTGGCTCACATGTTTGCCTTTCTGTAGCAGCTGGGTGGGCAGGGGAAAACCTCCAGATTCAAAGAAATGACAGCTGCAAAGCCAGCACAAAACAGTATAGTTGCTCTGTACAGTCGTTCTTTGGAGAAGTTAGAAAGCTATGGGTTATGGAGAACTGACCTCTTTTAATTTTGGTATAGAGTCTCATAAACAAATAGTGCCATCCAAGTATACCTGAGCTACCAGTAACATGCACAAGAAAGACAGACAGATAGAAACAAGGAAAAGAAAGGAAAGAGAGAGGGAGGGAGGGAAAGGAAAAGACAAGATGCATGCTCTGAAAGATATTTCTTACTCCTCTGAACCTCCTTCAGCTTTTAGATTTTGTATATGTCATTTGTATATGCTGGGTTCTTGTTTTAGGGCAAAAAGTTTCATCAGCATAAGTGTTCTGAAGACAGGTTACTGCCACCATTTAGTATGCATAGATGACATACATGAGTAATTTGAAAAATCACGTTTTGTTTCAATTTACCCTGAAGGATACTTAAGCTTGGGCTTTAACTAACAAGGGTAATTGATCTTTTCCATTTCACAGGATCATGGAAGACCTGAGGCTACAAGGGATCTCTAGAGATTGTCTAGTCCAAATCCCTGCTCAAAAGTGGGGTCAAATAGAGCAGGTTGCTCAGGGCCATGTTCACTTGGGCTTTGAATATCTCCAAGGATGGCGACTCCACAGCCTCTCTTGGCAACCTGTTCCCATGTTTGACCACCCTCAGAGTAAAGAATTTCTTTCCTTATGTTTAAGTAAAATTTCCTGTATTGCAATTTGTGCCTATTGCCTCGTGTCCTTTCACTGGGTGCTACTAGAAGAGTATGGCTCCATCTTTTTTTTTTTTTTTGTAATTTTATTTTGCTATTCCTGGGACGCTCAGTGTCCTGATTAGACTTAAAGCATTTGTTAAATGCAGACTACCTGCAGTGAAATCACCAGTGCTGCTTATAGTACAAGAAGATATGGGATGCTTGAGGCATTGCAGGACCCTGGTTTGGGAGAACTGTTACAGTCCGTCTCTCAGGTGTGCTCAGTATAGCATCAGCAGATGATGGTCAGCACTCAACATCATTAGCCACTCAATCGATATTATGCTTTTTCCTCTTGTGTGTTTTTTGTTTTCTTGTGGTGAACTAGTAGTTCACAGCTTCCAGAAACCATAGTTGTCATTGCTGTACCAATCCAACTTTGTGTATAATATCCAGTTGCATGATATTTATATAAAGAGCTGTTTCTCATTTCATACTACACAACTAATTGTTCTGGCCCTTATCTCAGCTGCATCAAGCAAAAACTAGATAACTGTTCTTTTAAACAAGAATTACGTAGTCAATACAAAAGTCTGTTATATTTTAAGAAAAGGAAGGTCACACAAAACAAATTAATCTTTCACAAAGTAAGAAAGAATGAACAAAAAGATCAACGCTTGTTTTCTAAATCTTGGGTTTTTTTCTTTTAACCCTATTCCTGCCCCCTTCAGCTTACATTAAAGTGAGAAAAAGAGGAAGAAATTTGAAGTGTCAAACTTGTGAAACATGAGCTTTTCACAGCTATCATCTACAGCCTTCTCTCTTGCCTCTAGTGGGGTCAACACACCCTTTCCCCAGTTTGTTTCACCCAGCCTTTCAAATTCACTGATTTGGAAACTTTTGATATCCTATTTTTAACTCATCCTCACACAAACTATTTGTCTAACGTTTGAGAAGATTAACTCTCCCATTGTAAATCAACACCCATCACTAAACTGGTAATACTTACATATCTAGTTAAATATGTGACATGAATACCTTTTAAGATATTTTTGCTCTTGTGTAAACAAGACCAGATATAGAGTCATTTACTGGAGGAGAAGAACATCAGTAGTTGATAATACAAGGTTCTTTTGTTAATACCTGTTAAAGACTTATTTAACACTAATGAATAAGGCCATTTCAAGATATCAGGTTTTCCTTGTTATCTTCATCTAGAATGGCTTATTAATCAATTAGAACAGAAGGGGTCTTGAAGGAAAAAAACAAAACAAAACCAACTCAGGAAGAAATCTAAACTAGGATTTACAATGCCATTAAAGTAATTCACTAAGAAAAATGCTAATTAGCTGTGCCATCCTTTCCCAGAGTCCTTGTCCTAGGTCTTTGCAGCTCTGCTGGAAATGTGGTTTTAACTTTACCTTTATAGTCCTTCATAATTTAGCCTCCTTACCTCCAGCTGATCTAATATGGCTACCACTATGCCCGGGTTTTATGGCCCAGTAGCTTCTGCTACAAATGTTGTCCTCTCTCCTCCTATTGCTAATTAAGCATGAGGGAAATCCCTGATCCCAATTTGCATATGGACTCCTACAAAACACATGTAAAGGTTCATTATGAGGATAAGGTTCTGCTTGCTGACTATGACTGGGAACAAGCAATGAACTCTGTGTGCACCTCCTTTCTCTGTTTCTTTTTCTGGTACTTTTAATAATTATTGTTTTCTTTGCTATACTGCATCCTACTTCAGATTCCCCTCTTAAAAACAAACCAAGCAGCTAACAAAGCTACACCAATTAATTTGCTGAGATTTATAGCGCTCTCCTCCATTTGTCATCTGCTTATGTCTTTGAGACTGACCACAGCGAGGAAGGATTTTCTCTCAGCTATGATCTTGCAGAGGGAGGGAGACAGAGTTTGCACTGCCACCATTCCAAGCTAATTTCTGTGTTATGGTCACTAATCATCCCAGTCTCATTAAACAGGCTTTGTTGTAAGGACAAGATCATATAATTTGTTTTTCTTACTGTATGAAAGGATATGTGAATCAGGGGGCCTAATCCTTGCTCTAGAAACATTTAACCCTTTAATTGTGAATGGAAAATAGAAATAATTATTATTGAGTTGTAAAGCTGATGATCAAAAATGAAGGTTTTCTCCTCTATTCCTGATTTCATGGCTGAGGATATGAAACTACCCTTCCAAAAATCCTCAGCCTTTACAAAGCAGTCATAGTAAACCTATCAACATAGGATGTGCATAGACATCTGAATAGGCTGTATCTTGCAAATTATAGACAACACAAGGAACAGAAACTTCTGGGAAATAATACGTATTAGTTGAGCCAGCATGCTATGATTTCACACCTGCCAGCACAGGCAGTATATGTGAATGTGTGTCCTAACTGCTCATACCCTGGGACCAAGAAGCAAACCTGCAGCTCCTGTTCATGCCTATTGTCTTACAAATAGCAGGACTTGTTAGCCCTCCGCCTGCATATGTGTTTGCTTGGGTTACAGACGCCAGACCTGATGCTGGAAAGTGCTGAGCTCTCCGCTTCCGTTAAAGTCACCAGGTATTGATAGATCCCCGTAGCACTAAGAAAGAAGTAGCCCTAGTGTTAATATTACATTTTAAAAGAAAAAAAAAAATCTCAGATTGAAATTAATGAGGCTAATTAACTAAAAATAAATAAGATGTATAAATTGCTGTGGTCTCAATGAAAGCCCAAGGGCAGCTATTTTCTTCTTAAACCAGCTTAGCTGGGTTTCTACAGGGCAATAGGTATTGTGAGTTGATTTTCTCTGACAGTTTGCTAAAATATGAGTATAAATACTCATACTCCTTAGGCATAAGTAAAGCTGATTGATACTTTTTCTGGTGTGCTTATATTAGAAGGATTTGTAACTCAAACTCGCTGGAGGAAAGATTGTAATTTTACTTTGTGGTTTTATTGTCAAATCCTAGGCCATTTTGGAGGGACTGTGTATGTTGCTACAGTAGGTATACTGACTAAAAATATTTCTGCAAAGCAAAAACAGAGACTGTATGACATAATCTTTGGAATTTAGCATAGTTTGTTCTCAAAGTTGCTCTCCAACTGTTCCCTGCAGCGGGAATTTTTCCTGCAGGCACCCCACACACACATACACACACATATACACAGTTAGCCATTTTCAAGTGGCTTTTTTTTCTCCCTCTACTCAAAGCTCAGTCTCTGACTTCAAGGGGCTGAACAAAGTACCCCTTGTAAGCCCGTGTCACTCCTGTTGTCAGAAGTGAGTGCAGCAGCACTGAAACAAATCAGGTTTTAAGTACATCAGGTTGAAACCTGAGTATCGGGAAATAGGTTTGAAAGAGCAGATCTGCTGGGGTTAGCTGTGGGCTAGAAAGCACTGCCATACCAGTGATGTGCAGTAGGGTAGGGCTTTAGAGAAAAGATACATCCATGCTTAGAGGGGGAGGAGAGAAATCCCAGTTTAATCCAATGCCTTTCTTCACAGGACCCACATTCTCTCGTAATCCTGACACTCTTTGTCAAAAGGGAACCCCTTAGGTTCTCACATTGTTGCTACTTTTTGCATATATAACATTTTTGCTGTGCAAGGGAAGGCTAGTTAATATACTCCATTCAGGTATTTGTACCAGGATGCTAGTAAAACCGTTCCTGAAATGCCAAGATTGCCGGGAGGGTAGCATAAGCTGTTCATGGGATATGTACTTATGGTGTGTAACAGCAAATGCGTCTCATGACGGAAAGCAATTGCAAATCCTCTGAACAATATAAACCACTGTGTGGAATAAATTACTTTCCAGGAAAATTGTGATTCTTTGAAAAAACTAAGAAGCAGAAGGGTGAAAATGTAACATGAAATAAAATATTTACGTAGAAGAGGAAATTGTTTTCATTGGAATTCTGCAGAAGCAGTCTTTCTAAATACATTCTGTACTTGATCCCAGAGCGGTGTCATTAATTACAGTAGGCCTGCGTTTGTTAAGCTTCTAGCTAATGATCAGACCAAAGCATTTTACAAATCCTTAAGCGGGTATTTCTACAGGAGGCGAGAACATTTGGGTGCTGCCAAATCAAGTCTATCGCTCCCGTGAAGTTACCCCTTCCTAAGTCAGAGTCTTCCACTTGTCGAGTTCCGTTAGACCCGCGGGACAGCTAGACTTGCTGCAGCAACAGAAAACGCGCACCTGTGTGAGGCGAACGCAGCGCAGAGTTGCCGGTCACGGCCCTAAAGCCGTTCCTGGGAAAGGCAGAGCCCAAGGGCAGTCGCCCCGGCCCTCGCAACGTTTTACCCCAAGGCCTCGGCCCGCGCAGCGCGGCGGAGCGATCGCGGAGCGCTGCTGCGCTCACGGGAAGCGTGAAAACCGCTCTTCGGCGAGAGAGGAGAGCGAGAGGGAGAGCGGAGGGCGGCCCGCTCCTCGGGGTTCCCCCCGCGGCGGTGGGTTCCCGCGGGGGCGCTGCGGTGTCGGCGCGGCGCCGGCAGGGGGCGG
>NW_010973368.1:16066781-16070543 GCF_000737465.1 Haliaeetus leucocephalus | reverse complement strand
GGAGCCCTTCAGCCGCGCAGCCGCGTCGCCAGCGTCCGCACGGGCGAGGAGCGCGGGTGCGGCGGGTGCCCGAAGCCCGTGCGATGCCGGTGCCGGATTGTGCCGCTCCTCCCTACGCGCTTCCCCCGGCTCCTGGCCCGAGGAGGGGTTACTCGCCCGGCCGTGAGCGACACGGCGCTGTGCGGTCCCCGGCGGGGCTGGCCGCGGAAGGCGAGGACCGCTGCGCCCCTCGGCGCGGAGCCGGGCTAGCGGGAAAGCTGACGGCGAGAGAGGAGCGAGCAGCTTGGGCTGAAGTGAGCTGACCCCGTCGGGAGCTCTTCGTTTCTTTGAACCCCACTTTTCATTTGGGGAGCTCCCCGGCAGAGACGCTACGAACCAGCCTGCAGGATTTGCCAAAGGCTGGGCAGACGCGGCTGTCGCGCTCGCTGGCGTGAAAGCACCCTGCTGCCTAAAGGGTGGGCTCCGGGTAATACGACTAAATGTCTCTAACGGCCAACCACCGGCAAAGGGAAAATGCCTTTCTCCCCCTAAGATTCTGTCGCACCAGCTCCTCAGCACCCTTTCTTGGTCAATTCGACCCACAGCCCCGGCATAGAGTTAACCCAGTGGAAGGAGAAAGCCAGAACGAACCAGGGAAGGGTCAGCACAGATAAGAGGGGAAAACAGAAATTAGGGCTTGTTGGCAAACTATTTCCCCTGAGCTAACTCCGGGGGGGGGGGGGGGGTCGGGGTCATGACATGGGTCGTCTACAAACTATGCCACCTATGAAAATTTGACTTTGTTCAATAAAGTACGTCACATTGCAAACCTTGTCACTAGTTACGCCAAGTCAGAGCATGACACCCCATTCAAAATGGCTGCAAAATATTTTCTAAACGAGTGAATATAGAGCTATGTTTTCTTCAGGTAGTCAAAATAACTGTGAAGGAAAGTCCAATTTATACAGACAGAGAAGAAAGTAGAAAATACAAGTCTGTCATGGGACCGGGAACTCTTTATTCAGAGGAGAAAACACCTTATTTAGTGATAAAATTGCCAGACAACTTTATTTTGCTTCCAGAACATCAACTTTAACAAAGACTAGTCTCTGGAAACCAGAAGAAGAGGAGTTAAGGCCTGCACACCAGGGCAGAATTAAGATACCTCAAACACCAAGGGTGCTCTTCAGGCTGGCAATAGCCACTGGGAAACATGTGCAGGTGTTCCTGCCGCATCTACTGTGTCACCTCTTGTTTTAATAAGTGGAAGGAGGAAGTAGCCAGGTTGCGTAGCAGAAATACATTTGTGCTAGGAAGCCAGCTGGTGGAAAGGTATCTTTGGGTGGGGAAGTGTGAGTCTGCCTGGTCATGTGGAAGAGAGGAGCAGTATATCTTGTTTTAAAGCTGCGTATCGTAGGTCATGTCCTTAGTGGAGCAAAGGATTTTTGTCTTTCTTACCCTGGAAATTGCCAGCTGGGATGCTGGAGGTGAGTGTGGTGTGTACTTAAAACTATGTAAATGAGATATTTGACAGCGCCCTGCATAGAGTCAGCAATTGTGCTCTTCCTGTTGAGTGTGTTAGGAATTTCTCTCAACTAGGCTTCTCAATAGTTAGAAATCCTGAACAAGTATAGGAAATTGCTGAAGAAAGGAAGGCTACAGCTGAGAGAACCTGACCGTATGAAGCATGTCTGACTTGCCATAAAGTGTAGTGAGTATGTGAATCTGTAGAGTTCACAGTCATTATAGTATTCATTAAAAGGGCTATTATTGCCAGGTGATGTTAAAACCCTCCCTCCTTTTCCTTTGTGAATGATTGTAAGCCTGTTTGCGCTTTACTGGGGTGCTGTAAAACTAAGGGTGTCAAATGGTCAGAACTGGATAATACTTCTGCCAATTCTGTAAAATGGTCTAAAGCTGGTGTTTCTTGTTTGTCTGGCATCCACAATTACTCTTAAATTAGTATAATTTGTTTGGCTTATTACAGAAATATAAAGCATGAAATTCTATCCTCAAAAAGAGATGCCAACTCACTGGAGACAGAAAAGCATTTTGTTCTTCTCATGTGGTCGGGTTGAACTTACAGTATTAGGCTACGTGAAGACAATGCCGTTGCCTGCAAAGGAGATACTTAACTTTCCATGCGTAATTTACCACATGCAATAGTACTAGCCTATTGGATAAACTTTTGGGGATGAAGTCGTATTTGTTTTCTTTGCAACTGCATGGACTGCCCGACTAATTTGCTTTTTTAGTCACCTTGAGCACTCCAGAGCAGGAAGTGACAGAAGGGTGTCACCATGTTCATGTCGTCTTTGGCTTCTCCACCAATACTGTCAACAAGCCAAAACATTTGAGCCAATTAAAGGTTTAGGCTGAGATACTGATGCATCTGCTCTCTGAACAATTCATTCCTTATACAAATATGTAATAACCTTAACTTGGATTAACAGTCCATTAACTGGGTTGGGCCCTGCAACTTTATGGGACAACACCAACCTCGTGCTGGAGCAATGGTGAAGAAACCATTGTACTTGCAGAGAGCTGACCTATAAAAGCAAAAAGTGGTTAAACTCCTGCTCTGGGGAAAGCTGCTCACCTTTATACCATATTCCTTCCACTCAACCTGCTTTGGACCTTTAAGCATTCAAGGGTTTACTTTTCGACCACTTCAGGGGAAAAAAAAAAATCAAAGAAGCCTCCTAGAGCTTTCTAGCAGTCAAATGGCAGGGTTTGGGGCTTGGGGGTTGGTGTTTTTTAACTTGTATCATTTCATATAATTCATATCATTTGTATCACTTCATATCAAATCACTCACTCTTGTGCTACCAAGAAATCTTAAATAGTTAAACTAGACTAAAGTAAGAGGTGATAGTATTGCCACGGTTTGGAGGCAAAAATTAGTGCTGAAAAATATTTACAATTCACATTTCCAAGGCTGCTTTTTTGCCCCTTTTAACTTCCAACTGTGCTAGGTGTTTTTAAGGGTAAGAGAGTGTGGAGGGAGCTAGAGAGATTCATATTGAAACAGAATGAAACAAAATTGTCTTCCAACTGTGGAGCTGATCCAAGTGGGATATTGTCAGCGGAAGGACTAATGATAGGGATAGTGAACACTGAAGACAGACAGTGCATCAGGTATGGGCTTGCAAAAGAGCATAGTGGGAACAAGAGCAGCACTTTAATTTTGGGTTGTGTGTGTGGAGAAACATCACTGTGTAGCATGTGTAACTCCTCTCCCTGTGAATCAGAGGTTAGCAAGGCTACCTTAGTTTTAAGGTTAGCAAGTCCTTGGCCTGGCTTTGTTACCGAGGGAGCAGTGTGATTTCCTGCTACTTCAGCGGAGATGGTACTGGGCCTGGGAAATGGTTCCGCAGAATCTCAGGAGTGAAGTGTGACGCAACCAAGGGCGGGATGCTACTGGGACAGCTCACACAGGTTTGTCAGGGTGCCAAGGAAATGCGTGTCAGGCGTTGGTCATCTTCACCGCCGTCCCAGGTCTTCCACCCCTGGGAAGAGCTCACGTGACTGGGCTTTGCCCTAAGTCACATTCTGCTTAGGGCTGTGGCGCTGGATTTACGGCGTTTGGACTACCCTTGCTTCCCAAAAGCCCTGTCTGGAAGCGCCCGGGAACCAGCCAGCAGCGCCGGTGATCCCCCTGCGCTCCGAGGCCATCCCAGGAGGGGATGGCTGTAGTGGCGGCGTTGAGCCCCAGTGGGCCCCAGGGTGGTGGCAGCAGCTCGACGGCCATCCTGCTGCCCTGCGAACCGCGGCCCACCCCAC
>NW_010973368.1:16066416-16066771 GCF_000737465.1 Haliaeetus leucocephalus | reverse complement strand
GCGGGCGGAGGCAGGAGGCGGGCGGGGCCGCCCCTCCGCCGGGCGCGGAGCTATAAGGGCAGCGCGGAGCGGCGCGGAGCGCAGCGGGAGCCATGGGGAACCGTGTCACCCGCGAGGACTTCGAGTGGGTCTACACGGAGCAGCCCCACACGCAGCGCAGGAAGGAGATCCTGGGTACGTCCAGGGGCTCGGGAAGAAGCGGCCGCCGTCGGGGCGGGCGGCCGGGCTTGGAGCGCTCGCCTGGACGGGGAGGGGCGGGCGGAGCGGGGCTTCCGCGCCGGGTCCGCCGACGTCGGTGCCGAGAGCGGCTCGGGGCACCGGCCGGGCTGCGGAGAGCGGGGGCTGCGGCCCGGCG
>NW_010973368.1:15918231-16066109 GCF_000737465.1 Haliaeetus leucocephalus | reverse complement strand
GGGCGGCCGCGCTCCCGGGTCTGCACGGGGCGGGGGGTGGCTGGGAGTCCGCCTGCAGGCACGTTTTCCCAGCGTCTTGGTAGTGCGATAAAATAAATGAGGATGTGGGTGAGGGTTTGCGAGAGAACCACAGAAAGTCCCCGCTGCTTGTCAGGGACCGGCTACGGTCTTGTAACTGTACAGCCGGCGTTCACCTGCGTACACGAGTGTGTTGGGTTGGGAGGTTTTTGCTTTTGGTTTGGGGGGTTGGGTTTTTCTGAAGATAGTTTCTGAGAACAACTAAAAGTTCAGAGTCGTTGCAGAATATTGTTGCGTATCTCCTGAGAATATATTTTCAACATTTTATTAATAAAGAAGATTTTTTTTTTTTTTTGCTGTTTTTCTTTGGGTTGTTCGCTTGCGGTTTTTTCTTCCCTCTAATGAGTAGGATAAAGTTGTTAAAGATCTTTTATGGAGGAAGGCACTGGAGCTTGTGGCTGAGGTGCTGCACGGGGTCTATGATATTGGGTTGTAGTTTCTTAACTCCTCCACAAACTAACAGATTAATCCAGGATTAATCTAAATTACAAAAACATTTCTGGTATAGCTGTGGTGGTGGAATATCCTGGTCCAGGTTTGAATTATATCCAGGAAAATAATAATTATTTTGCTATGTAATCATGATAGAGAGTCAAATGATGTCATTGTATAAAATGATGCTTCTTAGTGTCATGCTACTACTCATCCTTTCAGTCAAGGGGACTATGTTTTGGTGAGCTACGGGTAGGAGTGTGTATGGTGGGTCTCTCTCCTTGCTAATCTCTTGCTTTCCTGATCTTGCTATAGAGTGGGGACTGCAAACCATGATGGAAGTTGTATTCTAAGGAGGTACTGGAGTGGTTGGAGTGCCTTACCCTTGCTGCAGCGAACTCTTTTTAGGACCTTTCAACTGCATACTTGCAGGGGTTTTGCCTCCACTCTCTTTGGGTTCAGAACAAGCAATTGGAATCAAGGTCCATCTCCTTCCTCGCAGCTCCCCCTGCCCCAGCTGTGGGAGCAGAAGGAAGGGCATAGAGAAATACAACATGGAAAGAGAGACATGGAAGACGTGGGCACAACAATCTGTGTCCGTGTCTGACAAGGCAGAACGGATCATGAAACTAGTGTCATGAATACCAAAATATTACCAAAAGTTATTGAAACTATCATGGTATCCCAGATGATATTACTATAATGATCACCACTGTATTATTCAAAGCCTGAGGGGTCAGCAAACCCCTGGTATCTAGAGTATGTACTTACCAAAGTGTCTAGTGTCTATTGAGCTGGAGTGCACTGTAAGAATCTCACATACGTATGAACAAATATCTGTAAATATCCATGTATTTTACATGTTTGTATATAGCAATGCCTTGGGGACAGCATTCCATACTGGTAAAGGGAGCGTTTTCCTCCCAATAGGTTAATGATTTGGTTGCTAAGTACTGGAACTTGATTGTTTTCTGCTTAGGCTGCAGCTTTTTGAAATGTTGGTCTCTTTGAGGCACGACTACTTGGATTTAAGTGCAAATTGAAATTATCCATTAGGAAAAAAAATATGGGCAAACTGTCAAACACATAAGCAGTTTCTTTCTACGTAAGTGGTGTTTCCTTGGGCTGTTGCCCCAATATGTTCCTATAGAGCAACTGTCACAAAGTTGTATGTCCTGACTTGAGAGTTAGTAGCCCAGGTGTCTATAAGACTTTTGTAGTCAGTGACAATATGTCTGAATGATAACTCTGCGAGTCCAATCCCCCTACAATGAGCAGGGACATATTTCACTAGCTCAGGTTGCTCAAAGCCCTGTCTAACCTGACCTTGAACACTTCCAGGGATGGGGCATCCACAACTTCTCTGGGCAACCGGTTCCAGTTGAGCAGCAGAGCTATGAGCTGTGTGTATCAACTGGGCTGACTGGAAGCTGGCTTATGGCAGGACACTGTTGCACTAGATGAACCTACTAGGGATGTGATTCCTAATGGCTATAATTATACCAGCAAATAGATCGACATTTTGTGCAAGGGAGGGATGATACTTTCTCTCTTACTTCTTTGTAGTATCTTGCTCTCAGACTCTAGGTATTAAAATGTAGCTTGTGCTTGGTACTGTCTAGGTGCCAACTGCTTCTAAGTTACCGTGGAGATCTCTTGCCAAGCTGGCACTTCGACCCTGATCACATTATTTGTGTTCCTGAACACGTTATTCACGCCCTTCAGTTTATGAAATTGAATTGTTTCATTGCTGTTCTCTCACCCTCTTGTGTATGAAAAACCTGTTACTGCCTCGTGTCAGGACTGAGATTTGTGTAATGCTGCAGTGAGCTGTGTTAGGGAAAGACCTGGCTAAAAACTAGCCTGATGGGACAGTTTTTTCATCTGGATCTGCTTAGCCTTGCTGTATAGTTATACAAATGCTATTAGAGGGAGAAATAATGTAGGGTGTAATGTAAAGGGGATATCTACTTCTAGTAGAAATAAGATTTCTACTTCAGTGGCAGGAAGGGTCTGTTGGATTGAAACCCTTGGAGAGCTATGGTCTTGCACAGTGGGAAGTGTTGGTGTGTTTTCATTCTTGAGAGAAGATGAAAAAATCATTGCTCAATTGCTGGTAACACCATAAGCACACAACGAATGGTCATTTCACCTGCAAACAGTTTTCCAAATGCAAGTAATGAGAAATTTGTTGTGGGATGGAAAGAATGAGATCTTATTTGTGCTGTGGGTCGGATCTAACTTTGTAAAATTACTGTAGGTTTGTGAGAAAACATCTTGCCTCACAGGATCCTTAGGGAAGCACTTGTTTGCTGCTGAAGATGAGGGCTGAATCAGTGTTGCTCAGGGTAGGCTAGGAGTGTCTGAATATGATCTAACATCCAAGAATAATTAATAATAATATAGCTGGTCCTTTGGCAAGTTATTTTGGAGTGGAGATGGTGCAAGTGTTTTATATGTGCTTTATCCTATAGAAAGACTGAGACGTTAGCCTTGGGGGGAGGGAGGGGGCAGGGGGCAGGGGCAGAGTGAAGGTAGAACAAAATAAAAAAGCCAAAATCCATTTTATTTTAGCATTTAGCCTATTTGAGTATAATAGCTTCCAGCTCTGCTCGCTTATTTAGAGATTAGTCTGCTATTTCTTCCAGCTGACTCTTCTGTTGCCTACTTAAACCTCACATTTATGAAAATTCTGATAAATTGTACCTGCTGAAATGTGCAAGATGTGTATCTCCTTAGCTTAAATCAAAGCTCTGAATTACACATGCTTCTGACAAAGAAACTATGAGTTTGTTTCCCCTTTATGCTGCGGTACGTGGGCACAGTGCTGCCACTGATGTGCACGTTCTCTGATGAGCGCATTCAGAATAGCTGCGATCTCAGTGCTCACGCCAGTTCCCTGTGGGGATCACCTATAAAATAAATCACATGAGCAGAAAGTCACTGGTTTAGGAGCTTGTGCTGACAATGTATTAAGTGCAACTGAAGGCTTCAGTTTACTCCATGTTGCAGGTTTTTTTCAGAGGGAGTCGGAAGCCCTCTTTCTAGCATTCCTACATCCCTTTACTCTGAACCAGCTAATAAACAAGCATAAATAAACAGGTCATAGCTGCTGTCGTAGTGATGTGCTGACATCATCCATCTCTGTCCACACCAGCAATGTGCCACTACTGTGGTGCTTTGCCTCTGGTGGCTGCTTCTGGGTGACCCGGCTCCCTTGGACCAGCTAGCACAAACCAATTTAGGAGCTTGTGGGTGGCAAACACAACATTAAGACCCTTGTCTTTGCACAATGGATACATAAAACTTCAGTGTAGTTAGTTGGGCCATAAAGGTTTCTTATTAATTTGCATACTGGAGGGGGCAGGAGACTATGCAAAGCCAGAAGCTTTTGTCATGTATGTTGTCCTCTGTGTGTGTCCTACTTGTGTCCTGGCTCATGTGTGGTTTGAATTAATCACAGAATGGTTTGGGTTGGAAGGGACCTTTAAAGGTCATCTAGTCCAACCCCCCTGCAATGAGCAGGGACATCTTCAACTAGATCAGGTTGCTCAGAGCCCCGTCCAACCTGAGCTTGAATGTTTCCAGGGATGGGGGGCATCTGCCACCTCTCCGGGTGACCTGTGCCAGTGTTTCACCACTCTTACATTTATCCCTTATATCTAGTCTGAATCTACCCTCTTTTAGTTCAAAACCTTTACCCCTTGTCCTATTGCAACAGACCCTACTAAAAGGTCTGTTCCCACCTTTCTTATAAGCCCCCTTTAAGTATTTAAAGGCTGCAATAAGGTCTCCCCGGAGCCTTCTCTTCTGCAGGCTGAACAACCCCAACTCTCTCAGCCTTTCTTCATGGAAGAGGTGTTCCATCGCTCTGATCATTTTTGTGTCCCTCCTCTGGACCTGCTGCAACAGGTCCATGTCTTTCCTGTGCTGAGGGCTCAAGTGCGCTGTGCTGTTTATGAGCATGTTCATGAGCTGAGCTGCTAAAAGGCAAAACACTATCGTGTCAGCAAACAGACTTCTTTTGGTTTTTTATTTTTTTTGGTACAAATACAGCTCCAGCATAGGGCACGGGGTACTGAAGCTAACATCCTGTGCCTGGTGTCTCTTATTTGTTCTGGCAGGGACTCATAGTTGATAGAACATAGTCCGGGACAGCAGCATCACAGAGATTTTTTTTTTTTTTTTTCCCCCCTTTCTCTTTAACAGGCCTTCTGAAAGTCTTATACTGATATTATCTCTACTTTGACTATACCTGTATGCTGCGCTTGTGGTCAAAATAAAAGAAGATGAAGAAAGTAAATTTCTTCTTTTGTTACAACTAGCTTCTCATGGATGTGGGCAGGGCTGCTGCTCCTTTAAACCTCTATCACCCCTGTGTTTGTGGACAGCTCCTGCTCTTGCCCGCATCCAAATCCCATGTATGCCAAAATGTGCAAGTGCTAAGTATGTGGTGTCACATCAATGAGAAATTGTGTCTGGTGCCATCACTGAGGTCTAACTGGGGCTCTCCTGAGTCATCTCAGGAACATTGTCAGTGGGAATAGAGGATGAATGAGGGTTTAGAACAAGATATTTGCTGTCTCCTGAGGAGGAGGAACACCAGGACCTAGCGACTGACGGCTTCTCCAGGAACAATTACTCCAGCCATAACTGAGGATCACTGTAGGGCTATGGCAAGTGCTCCTGGATCTCCAGAGAGGAACATCAGGGCAACAAAAGTGTAGTCAGGGTAATTTGCCAGTAGCGTTTCAGTGAGGCATGCCTCTAGAAAGGTGGCTGATGCTTGCACACACCAGTGGAGTGATCTCCGTGAAACATTAATTCAGTAAATGAGTTGTTTCAGAATCGTGAACGCTTCTGAAAATATACTTGCAGCATTTGTTCTCTCTTGACTGCTGTTCTTTCATCCACACTGTTGTACAAGTGGGAGATGCTGTCTTTCATCGTCGTGGTACAGATTTCAGCTGCTCTGAGGTAATGGTATAGAGACCATGGAGCTGGCTGGGCAGAATTATTAACTACATCTACCCACTGTACTAAAGTGCCTGCACTGCTTTTGCAGTGTGCTGACCTTGGAGACAGAAAAGTCATGCTTCTGCACTGCTGTACATCTACACCAGTATCCCCACACTCCAAATGCCAGTACATTGGCTCAGTCTGGACAACTAGAAGCAGTGTATGTGGATAAGCTGTCTGCTGGGCTGAGCTAACAGACTTTCTCAATAACCTGGAGGCTGGAGAATGTGCTGTGGAGACATCAGAGTAGCTGGAACCATCCTGGTCCCGTTGTACTCTAAAGGGCAAATCCTGGTCCCATGTGGTCACATAAGGGAGGGGTGGACACAAGACGTTATCTAGAAGGGCTGAATGATGGTTTGGTTTTTTTTCTTCTGTTCCTGTGCCCCCTCCATGCCATGATTGTGCATAACAAAGAGCTCAGTATAGATTACATTTTATGCCCATTGTCATGTATTAGCCCTGACCCAGTGCTTGTTGGGAAGCAATGGACTCTGGCCATATAGAAGCTCATCATTTTTATAATGGAAAAGTGCTCAGGAAGACCAAAATGGAAGAAAATCAAGAAAGAGCAGCATGATGAAAATCTCCGTTCAGATGCCTCATAGTGTGAAACTCTAACAGTCTCAAGAGTAGAGAGTAGGTGTCTTTATTGTGTGGTTGCCACAGGTCTGATAATCCTTTATGGCTCCTGGTTCAGCACTGCACAGTAGCCCTGTCTCTGATTCTCTGTTGCCTTTGGGACGTGCAGATGGCTGATGTCTGGTTTGCACAGCGCCTATGGACACTTGTCACAGCAGCCTTACAGGGTTGTCCAGGTTTTTCAACTGTAAGTGCTCTATCTTGCCTTACTAGTATTCCTTCAGCTAACTGCAAGGCATGAACACGAAGGAAAAATGAGATACATGTTTATGTTGTTCCATCTTTGCATCAGCACGTTATATATAAACTTCTGTCATCAGGATCGCTTAATCTGAGATTAAGTGTGTCTCACTGAAAAGTGCTTGGCCTCAGGTTTTGAAAGGGTCAGCATTCAACATTTTGCATGTGAAGTGCTCCTGAACCAAACGATCTCTGGCAGGCTACTGTGCCAGTGAGGCTTTTGGCCTCCAGTGAGCCTAGCAGTCCCACCTGTCAGCCTCCCTGAGGTTTCTACATGCCATGGAAATGGGAAGGGTTTATCAGTATTAATGATAAACAGACACAGTGTTGTGGTTTAACTAGTATGCAAAGATTTCATGGTGGAGAGGAGTTAATCATGTGTTGAATTTAATATTAAACCCTAGCAAGTTACTTAATAGCTGTCACCTGCGACAAATGCGATCTACCTGCATTGCTGCTTGCAGACACTGTTGCTGCCAGTTGGCAGTTACTACTCTGAAACCTCTTAAATGTAATCTGCAATCCTTGTTAGCTGCCACAAAAAGAAATAGGTTGAAAACTTTCATTGTTCTCAAACTACAATATAAAGCATCTCTTAGTCATTTTCCCATCCCATTAAAACTTTTTTTTTTTGGTCAAAGTGGCCTCAATTTGACCAGGCTGAGGAACAGATTTGGTTGTTTTACATTTCTTCATCTCTTCTGTTGACTGCAGTAACTTATCTCTACCAACTGCATGACTGAAAATTTGAAGTGGCTTGATTTATTAAAGGGTTTTCTGGGTTTTGGACAGATGCCCCTAAGCAGGACATTAAGCTACATAAAATTGTATTTCTGTAACAGATTTTCTGACCAGGTCATTATATCAAGTTATTCTTTAGAGTGGATATCCCAGCACTTTGTGTAAAAAAATGTTGGTACCTGTGTAGGTACCAGAGAATGATTTCGAGCACGTTAGCATTTCTAGTGTGAAAACCGTAATTTCAAAACCTGTGAAAACAAGGACAAAACCAAAACAGCAAAACAACCCCCCCAGGCTTTCCAGAGATTTTTATCAAAAAGTTTGGCTGACTTCAGAAAGACATGAGCTTTTACTAGAACTTCCCCACCACTTAGAAAATCTCTCTCTTGTCTGAATACTCCTGTCCTGGTTTCAGCTGGAATAAAGCTAATTTTCTTCTTAGTAGCTGGTATAGTGCTGTGTTTTGGATTTAGGATGCGAATAATGTTGATAACACGCTGATGTTTTAGTTGTTGCTAAGCACTGTTTATACCAAGTCAAGGACTTTTCAGTGTTTCAAACTGCCCTGCCAGCAGAGGCTGGGAGTGCACAAGAAACTGGGAGGGAATGCAGCAAGGACAGCTGACCCAAATGAGCCAAAGGGGTATTCCATACCATGTGATGTCATGCCCAGTATATAAACTGGGGGGAGTTGGCTGGGGGAGCACTGCAGCTCAGGGATTGGCTGGGCATCCATCAGCAAGTGGTGAGCAATTGTATTGTGTGCATCACTTGTTTTGTATATTCTATTATTATTATTAGTAGTATTTTCCCTTCTATTTCTGTCCTGTCAAACTGTCTTTATATCAACTCATGAGTTTTACTCCCCCCCCCCCAATTCTCTCCCCCATCCCACCTGGGTGGGGGGGAGTGAGTGAGCAGCTGTGTGGTGCTTAGTTGCCAGCTGGGGTTAAACCACGACATCTCCTCGTGGTGATTTTTGCCCCTTCATCCTCACAAGAGGAAGAATTGAGAATATCTCTTTTCTCGTCATCTTTCACAGCACTTGTCTGATCTTTATTGTCTCTAACCTCTCTCAAGTTGGACTGAAGTTGGCCAACAGGCTCAAAAGTTGTTGGAAGGGTTGCAGGGCATGATCACATCAACCTGCTTCTTTAAGTAGTGCTTCATCTCTCTGAGCTTCTGCAAACTTCTCAGGGTTCACTTCTATAAAAACCTTCTCTACGTCCTGCACTCAGTACCTGCCACTGCTTACAAGGTCACATGAAGTTACGTGTATTGTCTCCAGCGTTTGTTTATCATATATACAGCTGCATGATTGCAAATCATTATAATCTGATTTTATTGCATTGGTATTATACTGTGACAGTCAGATGATATTTACTTTTATATTCATAAAATGGGCCTATTAAACTTACAGGGACATGCTGTGTAACCTCAGGGTTCAGAATGAGTGACTTGTCCTACAGTCTTATCTGTGTAAGCTGTAATTATTGAGAAATGCAGAGTATGAGTTAAAGGAGGGAGGCCAGTAGGTGGGTAAAAGCCATAAAACAGTGAAAAAATTCATGTGCAAGTTAATACTGGAAATGACAAGTGTGAGTTCATAAAGAAGACACCTGAAGCAATGAACAGCACCTAGAAGATAAGCTGTACTTCTGTGTATTTTCTTTTTCTTAAAAGGACAAATGAATGGCCAGTAGAACCAAAGATCAGCAAGCTGGTCCTGGCCTAACACACGTCAGACCTGGCAAGCTTAGCCCATGTTTCTCTGATGCTGTATTGTGGTATTTGTGAGGCTGCATGAAGCTGTTGTGTGATTATCTATGTGACTTTCATCCCTGGTTTTGGTATGTGACTTGGAAACAGGCTAATTAATGGGAATAGAGAAAAAATTTCTGTGTCTTACAAATGCCTGATAATATTGCTGACTTTCTTGTAATGTTACCATGTGCAAAGAGTTGTACATGTTGTAAGCACTGGTGAACACTCAAATACTTAGGAATTTTTTTTAATGCTACATTTGTCATCTAACCACAGAGCAAAACCTGGCAAGCCTGTTGCTCAGCCCTCTTTTCTCTGCTAGTATGTCTGAAGCAACAGTGTGAAAAGGGCTACAAAGAAGGCAGCTGCATCCCTTTTGTGGAAAATAGCATCTGGACTCGGCAAAATAAAAATGGAAATTAAAAACTCAAGAGAAGGTGCTTCTTAGAGCTTAAATCTGGTGGGTTTTGGCATACTAATACTCATCATTGTGAAGCAGTACTCATCGTTGTGAAGGCACATGATGCCACATATTGACCATCAGGGTAATTTTTTTTTTTTGTGTGTCTGTATATCTCTCTATATGTCAATCACAATTGGACATGTTGCTGGAAGTGAGAATGGAACCTGTACATTAGTAAAGCTCTCACTGTAGTGGCAACCGTTCTTTGGAATTGCTATTTTCTAAAAGTAGGGCCTCAAACATAGGGTGATAAAAATAGAGTCCCAGTGGTGATTATGTTTACTTAACTGTGATCTAATGAGATTTTTCTCTGCATTTTTCTCTTTAGCAAAATATCCAGAGATCAAGACTCTGATGGGACCAGATCCACATTTAAAGTGGATTGTATCTGGAATGGTTTTCACGCAGTTTCTAGCATGCTACCTGGTGAAAGACTTATCTTGGAAATGGATTTTCTTCTGGGCTTATGGTTTTGGGGGTTGCATCAACCATTCACTGACCCTAGCCATCCATGATATTTCACACAACGTCGCCTTTGGGAATAAGCAGGCCAAGTGGAACCGATGGTTTGCAGTCTTTGCCAACTTGCCGATTGGCATCCCTTATTCTGCCTCCTTCAAGAAATACCACATTGACCATCATCGGTACCTTGGTGGGGATAGCCTGGATGTGGACATTCCCACAGACTTTGAGGGTTGGTTTTTCTGTACACCACTTCGGAAACTGCTTTGGCTTTTCCTCCAACCGCTGTTCTATAGTCTGAGACCACTGTATGTGAACCCCAAAGCAATTACACGGATGGAAATTTTTAATGCTCTCGTCCAGTTTTCTATAGACCTTATAATTTACTACCTTTGGGGGCTCAAACCTATTATTTACTTAATAGCAGGTACGATTCTTTGCATGGGTGTACATCCCATTTCTGGGCACTTCATAGCAGAACACTACATGTTCTTAAAAGGGTATGAGACATACTCTTATTATGGACCTCTGAACTGGCTCACCTTTAATGTAGGCTACCACATGGAGCATCATGACTTCCCCAGCATTCCCGGATGCAGATTGCCAATGGTAAGTATGGCATGAGCATGAGTGAATTGGATTTTTATAAAAGCTGCTAAACTGTCTCAAAGAAATCACTCCAAATCATAGCAACAGATCAATTTTAAAAAGAAAAAAAAAAAAAGCAAAAAAAAAAGCAAGCTTTTTGGATTTGTTTTGAATTCTTTCATTTTAAGCAGGAGATTGAGAGAAATGGCTGCCAAGCTGCTGTAATATTTAGTTTATTTGATGGAAACAAGAACATCTGATCCTCAGAGGCCTTGAGGAATACTTTTTGCATGATAAAATCCTCCAACAATGCTCTAAATTTCTCCGTTTCCTTCCCTCAGCCACCAGGTTTTGTCTCTTTGAAAGTTTAAAGGCCCATCTACAGTGAGGCAGGTGGCAGTTACTACTTGGAATTTGTTTAATGATCAATCTGCTAACTATATTGCTTGATTAACATCAAACAAAAGTCTTTCTATTTTTGAGGTGACATAAGTATTGGGGCATGTTCCAGCCTGACACAAATAGCACCAGAAAATAAAGCCCCACTCTACATGACTTGTTTTAGCTCTGCTGCCCCACCCACAGAAACTGAGGATACCTGATCTGTCATTGGGAAAGTGCTGTGGCTTTCCTCTTTTGAAAGTCAAGCTCCTTTTTGTTTACGTTTTATCAGTTGTGGGAATCAAATTTGCAAAGCCCAGGTGTCTAGGAATGGTTTTCAATTTCCCTCCAGGTATGTAGCTGCTCTCCTGGGTTTTAATACAAGGGTTCCTCAGCAGGTGCTCACAGCGTTAGGGGTACGTGACTTCGAAGTACTTACTCTTACATACAAATCCTCTGGCATAGTAGGAAGGAAACATCTTCTGTCTCTGGTCTGATGCAAAGTTGGCGGCTACTACTGCAACATCCTCATGAGGCGGAGGTAGAGCTGAGGAGTCTGAGGTTCAGGAGCTGTGACCTCCCCACTACTGCATAACACGCACAACTTTTACAGTGGTATATCCAGGCAAAGCCTGCTTTATGAGTTAATGTCGTTCATCACAGAAACGCTGTCTGAGAGAAGGCTCAAAACAAGAGGAGAGTTTCTTGTGGTGTAGAAGAGCGTGGAGAGCCTCTACCTAGCCTGCAGTTGTGTTTTAACACACCTCCTTTACTGCTGAAGTTCTGTCCGGGAGAAGCTGGCCGTTCCTGGTGGGTTCAGAGCCGCTGGTAAAGCAGCCCACGTTCGCAGGTGAAGTTCTCCTGTCAGGCACTCCCATTGCTGATACACCCGATAGCTCAGCTGGGAAGTGCATGAGTTTAGTTTTAGTTTCAAATGTTCAAACTTGTTAGATAGGCTTAGATACTTAGATTACTGAAATGTAAATAGAAGAAGAGAAGGAGGTTAGCTCTGTATCTTACACAAGGGAGGTGAGTGACTAATTGAACTTGCTGGGACTGTTGCTCCAGACCTGATTGAGACCTGAAAAGCTCTTCCCCACCCACACCACAAATAGTTCAGCCTAATTCCTCGAGGCAGTGCAGCAGCTGGAAGTGTCTGCCCTCCTGTGTAAAGAGGATAGAGTTATTAGTTGAATTTCATGGGCTTGTGTTCATGTGTTTCTAGCTCTTGGGTAACTGAGACTTGCACTGCTGGTGGAGGAGATATGAGGCTTGTCAATTGCTGTTGCCTGACAGAACTTTACGGAAAACTTTGAGTCTTTGATGAGTGATCAGTTACAAGTGAAAATCTATTAGGAAGTGAAAATCCTTTGGCAAAACCATTACTGTAGAAAATCCCTTGTCCATTAAAACAAGTTGGTTATTCTTTTCTGCGAATTGAGAAGAAAAATTCTCTGCCTCTTTGGTGGAAGGAGATAAGGGGACAGATCTTCTCTGGATAGCTTTAAAGTTTGAACATCATAACAGGTAGCGATAGAAACCTCCCCTCACTCTCCTCTGCTTAACCTCCCAGCAAATTCTTCACTCGGAAAAGGTCTAGTTTTTTCAGATCTAGTCTCTTGGGCACTTGAACTTCTAATAGTTGAATTGTATAATATAGATGACCTCTTGGTATAGCTATTTTTATTTTTAATTATTGGCAAGTAGAAAGTGGAATATAGATCTTTATTTGGTTTCTGCATGATTGAGAGCAGGGGAGAGCAGGGGAGAAATAGGATCAGAGAATAACTGGATCTTAATCTTGAAAAGTAGCTGGCTCTTCCACTTGCTTATCAGAAAAGTGAATTCAGCTTTGTCCTTTGTTACAGGTGTGTCATTCAGAATGTTCCGAGTAATGTGTTTGCCACTGGAAAGACCTTTACCCTAGAAGTGTGACAGATTTGAAAGAGGAAGAATCAGGCTGTGCTGTCAGCTTATAGGTACTAAAGATGAGTGACATGAGTGTGCAGTAAGAATTTGTCCCACTAGTATAATGAGAGATTACACAAGAGACCATGAAATTTAACATTATAATGAAGGACCTGCTCTAAAAAAAACCCCTATAGACTTAGGACTAGATTACTCTTTGCATGAAGCCTTAGAACTATAAAATTGTTTACCAAATGAGTAAAAAGATCCATCCTTCATTATCTGAAGGATTGAATATACTTACGGAGAGAGGGGATGGGAGGAGGAACCCAGTACTCTTCCTACAAACTGCAGTAAGAACTGCAGCATTACCAGAGGCAAACTAGTTACTCATTAAGCTTGTGGGAAAAGGAAAAGACATGGTATGAAACCAGATTTATTAGACAGACAAGACTGGAAAACATGGTAGATGTGCTGGTGTTGAATTGCAGATTTCATTAACCCTGTGATGGCTAGGAGGACTAGCTTGAGTGCTCCCCCCAGTCAAGGACTATAGAGGGAACTTCCATAATATGCCTTCCAGCATTCTAAACATAATTTTCCAGCTTCTTATCATAAGGATCTCTAGCTTCTGTATAGCCCTAGGACAAAGGGTCTAAAACAGCCGTGGTGAAATATTGGGTTGCATTTTACTCTTGCGCCTATCATACAATGGAGTAGGATTGGGGTCCTGTTGCTGTGCTCTACAAGCACAAAACCAGAAGCAAAGTTTCAGTCTAAAAGATGTGATTTCTTACCTACCACCTTGAGCTACTTGAAGAAAAGCCTCAATATACCAGGTGCCAAGTGCCTAATAAGCTTCTTGCAGACTTTGCAATCTCTTGTTATCCTTCCATGATAACTTCTATTCACAAACTAGCAATGAGTTAAGACAGTTGAGATCTGTAAGGAGGAAGGGAGGGAGGAATTGAAGCAAATGGAGAATCTCCAATGCAATATGGAGAGCTTGAGGGGGAAATCAGGCACAGGATTTAGGAATACTTTGTCACAGTGCCATCCTCTTTGAGATGATCTATGATCTGGCTGCAAAACTTGCTACCTGGAAACTGCCATCCGCAGGTTTTGTACTGCACCCAGCATGCAACGTGGAGGATGACTCTTCCAGCCTCAAACATACTTAACAGATGTAGTTTAATGTTGCATTTAAAAGGGAATCTGCATTAAAACCCCATTACTTTCTGCCTTCCCTCCCCTGCCCCGATTTTCTGGTAGGAGGAGATAATTTTGTTTTACATATGGAGATGCTGAAAGAAATTACAATAGATGAGCTGGTTTTGTCGGGGAAACTTTTGCGTAGATCCATTGTAAAAGAGAAGCCACTTTTAAAATTCTTGCCTGCCATGTGATAGCAAAATGGGAACATGCACCTAAGAAACCTCCTTGTCTTTTCCATAAGAAAACTGTTCAGAAGTCGTCCCTCTAACTGCGTTCATTAAATTTTCCCTTTTCCCCATTCCTTTGTCACAAATATTTTATTGCAGTTCACCTTCTCCTCTCCGTTGTTTCTGTACATCTCATACAGTTGTCCTGCCCAGAGCACAGGGAACTTGCCAGTGGGACAAGTGCTGCCTGCCTTCCTGCACGAGGTGCTGCTGGGCACAAAGCCAAGCAGAGCAAAGACCTGCTGTGTGTAGGTGTGAGTCACTGTCCTGCAGCTGATCTAGGGTAACACACTCCAGTGCGAGCCCCTTGGCATCTCTTGTGGTTTCCATACCGACCTTCTCATTCAGAATGAGCTGCCACCGTAATCTGTAGGAACGTGCTAGATGGATACGCTTGGTGAACAAGCAACTCCTCCACCACCTGACGCTGGCCAGCAGCAGCTTGCCAGCCATGACTGGGCTGCCTGCTTCCAGAATATGATCTTCTTCAAAATTCACTGCTGGCTATTTTGATAAATCATCTTAATTATCAAATAATACTTGTATTCTGGGTGCCTATTTTAAATCTGTAATACAACCACAGAATATGCGTATGGAATATATTTAAGTGCAAGTTTCCAGACCTGTATGTTCTGTCCACCTGAGCTCTTCAGCACTATGCCCAGACTACATTGCTGCTCTTGTTTGCTGAAAGTGCTGAAACTATTGGGTTGAACATAGACAGACTGTTTATTGGCCTCTTCTCCAGACCATTTTTTCCTACTTCATCACTGGGGTCCTTTTTAGTTAGCCTTTGGTGCCAGAGGGCACAGCCGCTGCCCGAGATGTTCCTAGGAGCTGAATTGGTTTCTGTGAATCTCCAGCCTTCCGCTTCCATGTGCAAGGGGCAATACAGAAAGACTTTCTGAAGCCCTCAGTGGTCAGAGTCTAACATGATCAAGAGCTCTGCAGAATAATGTGACTAGCTGAGAAAACATGTCTGGTTCAGTCTATTGTTTCTGTGGGCAAGAAATATATGGGGGTTCTGGAGAAGAGGGGAATGGTAGGCTTGCCATATGAACTTTGCTAGTAGAGATGAGGGCTGAATTACTGTTCCAAGTCAAAATTCAGGCAGAACTTCTAAAATGGAGGTAGGAAGGAAGGTCTGTAAGCAGCACTGTGCTAGGGAATGACCAAGTCAGAGCTGGAGTGAAGCTTTTGGGGCTGGGTATCTGAGACCCTCTTTGTGTTTGCATAAGGCCTCATTAGTGGCTTTCATTCAAGGGAATCAAGGGAGCTTACTATCTAAATAGTCCTCCATCTCATCCTCTGGCTATTTCAGTTCACCCAGCTGGGAAAAGGGAGGATACAAAACCCAGATTAGATTATTTCTGACTGTGGTGGTTACAGAAGGAGCACAGTGAACTAAATTTGCTTCTCCAGAGATCTTACCCCGTGCCTGGAAATCACCCTTCTTCCAGTCGTTAACAAACACCTCTAAGGGGAAATGCTGATATTGACTGAATCCCATTGAAAATGAACAACATTTGAAGTACAGACCAACACTTCAAAGCAGGATATAGGGAATTATTAGGAAGTCAGAGGTATTCAGTGAAAGGCAGAATACAATCAGACCTGAACTGAATCTTCCACCTCCAACGCAGCACTACCATGCCATGAGCAGAAGGAACGCGTAGGGGCTGAGGTACAGAGGTAAAAGATCTTAATGAAACTTGTACGTTACCCAACCTACCTCACAGGGAAGTATCTGTAAGGAAGCTGAATTAACGAGGAAACTAGCAGGGAGCTGTACTGGTTTATAATGTAACTTTTGTTGGGATTCTTACCTTTTCACAGTCAAAATGCTGTGTTAAGTTTCCACCATTACACCTTGGATGCTGATGAGATCCTCCTCCCAGATGGCAGTTTCTGTGTAACCCTTTTGCTCTTCACTGGAAGTCCGTGCTGTGCTCAGCATAGCTGGCTTTAAAATTCTGCAGGGATTTTAAAGAGAGAAGTCAAGCTGTCCAGCAAGACAACCTACTCTAGAATAGAGCTTTGTTTGTCTAGGAGGTGGGGCTGTAATAAAACCATGCCCAAGCAGTTTATGTGCAAGGCAACAATAGTTAACAGACTCTGCTGCTTCATAAGTGTGTTCAAAAAGCAGAGAAACTAGCTGGCGCAGGGACTACTGATAACCTGGGAATCCTGGGAATCCCTATAGTCCCCTGAACCTGCCAGATCTGAAACCTCTTTGTCCTCTGGTTCTGGCCTTACTCCCACTACAAGCACCACCCGCAACGATGCACAGTGCTTCTCTGATGGCAACAGTCTTAAGACTTGGGGATTTGTAACAGGGATGAAATTGTATTAGACTTGTGATCTAATAATGAATCTTGCATCATTTTTAACACCAGACTGAGGAGAATGGACCACCCCTGCAATTTCCTCTGCCTGCCGGAGGAACCCGTCTCGCAGATTTGTATCACAGTAGCAGAATGGAGGAAAGAAAATGAAGTGTAGGCAAGGCTGTGTCTGGCATTTTCTCAATTGGTATTTCTCTCCTACACGGAACCCTCAGCAGATGAATATTACGAGTAGCAAACGGGGCTTTAAATACAGCGTGTTGGAGTCTTGGCAATGTATAAGGTGGATTAGTCATCTCATTGTGGAGATCCCCCCACCTCCGAAATGAGAGAAAATAGTTCTGACTGAAGGCAGTGATCCATCATCTTTCAAATCCTGACATTGTGAGGCAAAACTTACATCAGAAATCTGCTAAGAAGTATCTAAATGTATTTAAGTACATCTCATTTGGCTGAACTTCAGAAGCTCACAAGCAATAACAAGTAACTTCAGGTTATGGCTGTGCTATCAGATCTGAATGTGAAGACTGAAACACACCCGACCCTGTGCAGCTAAACAGCTCGTTCTCTCTCTTCTTCTTCCAGGTGAAAAAGATTGCAGCAGAATATTACGATAACCTCCCACATCACCAGTCCTGGATTCGAGTTCTGTGGGACTTTGTGTTTGATGACGCTATTGGTCCTTATTCAAGGGTTAAGAGACTATGCAAGCTGGCAAAAGAAAGCTAACGGACTAGCTCCGCCTGCTGCATTGGTGTTTTGTTTGTTCATTTGAACGACTGGAGTTTTCTGCAGAAGTAGAAGGATGTTTGTGTGTGCTGAATTAGCGTCGGTGCATGCTCCTTAGACCAAGAGGATGAATGTGAAAATGAAGCAATTGGATGCACTATTTTAGACTATTGATACTTTTTAATAAAGGATATTTGCATATGTAACCCTGAGAAATTAGATTAGAGTGAGCTATGATTATATGAACCTTTGGTCTAGGCTTAGAATTAACTTCCTGGGCCACGTGTGCCTAAGTCTGCAATGGAGAATGCTTGGTGCGTGTATGTGTGTAGTTCAGGACTGGTTTCTCTTCATGCCAGATTAGGTGTAGATGCTCTGCGTGCACAGGACTGTGGAAGCAGGGAGGACTGGCATGCAGTAGTAAATGATACTTTCTGGAGCACACAAGGGTGCCTTTAGCTCAATGTCTTATCTAATACCTTCTGATAATTGCTGGTAGCAGAGGTTTTAAATATGCAACGGAATATGTGTATATTTTTGTATATTTGTATCATTATTTTAGCAGCTGCTGTTTGACCTTTATTCAAGGGCTTTGTCTAAACCTTTTCTGAATGCATTTCTATTCTTAGGATCTAATACTCAGTGTAGCTAACTGGCAGAGCTGAACTGTGGCGTGGAGAAACCCTTCCTTTAGTCTTCTGCTCGCTGCCTGATCAGCAGCATGGATGTGCTCCTGGAGGAACTGGGTGGTCCTTTCTCACTCACCTTTTCAACAGTATTCATGTTTCTCATCCTTTTCCTCACTGTAAGTTCTTCAGGGAATTACATTAAAATTACAGAATTTTAATTGCTGCTTGCCAAGGTTGTTAATATTCCTGATCACTTTTCTTGGTCTTCTCTATATTATACCCCTTTCTGTGAATAGGAGTTGGGAGTATGTGTCAGTGAAGACATGGGGACCTTATAGTGATATTTGTTACTAACCGCTTTCAGAAAAATTCTAACTTTTTTCCTCTGTCATTCAAGGGGCACCAACTTGACATTTGGGAAGCACATGATACTCCAGCTATATAGAAGTTGCCACTGATGGCATTAAGGGGATATACCTGGAACATGTATCTGGGGTTGCTTCACTCCCTATGTGTCTTACTTTGTGCTATTGACATTAACTTTCATCTGTCATTTCTACCCGCTGGAACAGTTAAATCTTCCTGCCTGTCCCCTCCACCTATAAACTTCTGGCTATCCTCAATAATTCTGTATCATCAAAAAACTTAATCACCATGCCTTTCTCCAAGCAGGACGGTATTTTGGGAGTCAGGAGTTCAGATGCCATCTAATAACTTCCCTCCACCCTGGAAAGCTGACAACTTACGTCTGTCCTTACTAAGTGGTTAATAGAGAAATCTATAAATGTCCTCTTATACTCTAACCCTCTAACAGTTTAACTTTTTTGTTTTCTTCTGAAAATCCATGTCTGTAACAAAGAAAAGGATTATTGTACATTCTCGCTGGTCCCTCCAAGTATGTTATTAGACCTTGGAAGCCTGATTTCCTCAATAAACACAGTTTCATTCCTTCTTCCTACAGCACTGGATCCAGTGAGTCAGTCTGTCCATTCGCTAGCCTGGCACACCAGGTAGCTGAGCTAGCCTGCTGCAACTTGGGTTCCTCCTCCTCCATTTCCCCTTCCTCCATTTTTCTCATCTGATTTTGGCAGCTGTGTAAATACCCGGGTTTGCTCAGCAATGCGACATCCTTTGTGATGCAGGGGCTGAATACCAGTTTATTCACAGATACTGTTTCGGTATGTGGGTTGTACTTCTGGAAAAGAAGAGGAAGAATGAGAATTCTTCTGACATTTCAGACTTCACTGGTTCTTCAGTGAAAAACATACTTAAGTTCTCCCAAAGGAAGAGCTTTGGTGTGGGAACCTCCATGAACTTCTTTATATCAGCGCTCATGTCAGCGAGCTTCAGTGTTTTGTTAATTTACTTCAGTGCTGCTGGCACTCCACAATCTCATACTCAACTTCCCGTGTCCTTAGCAAGCTGTTCCTCAACTCTCCTGGCCAACTTAGCAAGTTAATATCAAAACCATAATAAAGATTATGCTGCCTTCCTCAATCTGACTATTGTCCTTCTCCTCTATGGTGGGTGACCTTTCTATAGTTCCCTTACTCAGCTGTTCCATGATGCAGTTACCTATGTGGTCTATAGATTACTAGCCTAGCCTGACACAGAGGCTGTGGTGTAAACAGAGGGTAACCAAAATTGGCAACCGCTTCTTATCCTGCCTCCCATCAGTATTTCCATTATGGTCCCAGCTTGCTTTGCCTGGCCAGCCCTGCCCCGCAGCCCTCCTGCTCTGCACTCTTCATCTCGGCGGGGATTTGAAGGGGCTGGAAGCCTGGTGCCTGCAGATGTGCGGTGCAAGCTGAGTTTCAGCGTGTGTGGCTGCTGCTGGAGAAGGCTGTGATCCTGTCCTTTCCATGGGTGCTTGTCCTTGCCGCTACCAGCAATGTTGGCAGAAGAGGGTTTTTTTTGTAACCATGGGGCATATGGGTCTGGGTTAAAAGTACATTAGGGCTATATATAGTTTTACTCTCTTTGCTTAAAAATTAATCGAGATCTCCTTTACTGTGTGACAAGAGGAGATAGGAGGAACAAGTAGCTGTATGGTAGGTCAGAGTGAGGGTTAATGCCCCCTTTGATTTCTGCTATGTAAAATGCTTGTGGCCTGCCCTGTTGCAGCAGCTCAACAAGCCCAGCATGAAGGGACACCCTTCTCTACCGAGGCAACAAACAAACCGAATTAGCGTCTGGGAGGGGGAAATCCTCCAACAGTGCCACTACTGGAAATAAACCGCCAGGTGCGTCCCTGTCACTGGAGCTGTAAGCTGGGAACCAGCGAAGTGCTAGCGATGCCAGGACTGCTCCCCTGCCCCTATCAGCCAGGCTTCCCCTTCCACCCCCGTGCACCTTGCTCCCACAGCTATCAAGTGGCCCGGTGCAAATTTCAGCTTATTACGTTGATATTATGTAAGGCCTGCAAAGGTAGAAGAAAAAAGTTAAGAAAAACTCATTTACAGCAGGTGGCTGATGTTAACAGAGCAGCACACCGTATCCAGGCTGTACACTCGGCCCAAATTACAACGTGGTTATTACTGACCTTAGGCGAAATGCCACATTCCAAGGGAAAACATGAACCGTGCCAGGCCCCAACTTCCTGAAGCTTAACTAAGATTATGGGAGAGTTTCACAGAATGGTTGTGATCATCTGAGAGGCAGCAGTTTTGAAAAGTACTTGCCATCATCAGGTATGCCATTAAATGGGTTTATAATTAAGAAACGCGTGAGTTACTGTATGAAATTTATGCAAGAGAGCATTATAATCTTTGCTGTTACTGATGCTTGTCTGTGTTCTTCCTACTGGAAAGGCTCCTTCTCCTGGTCCTGGGGTTGTCATATTGTGTTGCACATCAATGTCTGCCGCTTTAGTTCACGTGTGGAAATCTTACCCCACTGTTTAACCTGTCTCTTGCCTTTCCACTGGCATTAAACAACTAACAGACATCAGGCTCAGCCTGGAGCTCGCTGTTGCGTTAAATTCAATTTTTTTCCATTCCTCCCATATGTAATCTACAGTATAACTACATTGGGAAAAAAGACTCTTTTCTAAAAGGCAGACTGGGTTGCTTTGAAGAGTGCTGAAGGACAACCCCACTCTCCCCAAGCCAAAGCACGTCCCAGTTTACAACTAACTGCAAAGCACACCCCACCCTGCCTCCTCTCCTGGGTCTCCTGCTGCTGGCCGGCAGTCCCTCCCGCCTGCTGCCGTGCTCCGTGAGGTCTGGGGGACACGGGCAAGGGGACAGCCACAGACTCTCCGGGGCTGCTGCACCAGGCTCTGCTCCCAAAACCATTCCTGGAGCCTGGCTTTTAAAACAAAATCTTCAGGAAGGCCCCAAGCAAAGCAGGGGGCTTGGAAAATATTTGACAGATTTCAATAGCTGAGCTCCAACCTCCAATCCTTTTGCACAAAGTTATCAAGAAGATGGTATCAAGACTACTGCCGTGCAAAGCTTGCGCCAAACTAAGTCAAGCAGAAATTTCCAAGATTGCGCTGGTGGAAAGAATGGCTCTAAAGAAAAAAAATGTTATGGCCTGAAAGATATGGGTGGGTGTGCGCTGTTAAGTGTTCAGTGTCCTGCACTCCTACCTTTGACTTCACTTCCCGTGAAATAAAGCTGAAGACCTGCACAACATTAACAAATGAAACATGTGAGATACTAACAAATGACTCCCCTTAAGCCTTTAGTTCAGCAGTGCTGTGCCAATGATTTCAGCCTGCATCCTCCCAGTACCTTCGGTAGCCTTGTTCTGCATAAATACCCCCCTTTTATTTACAGGAAGCCGTTACGAGTGCAGGTGATGGGACCTGGGTTTTTTTCAGTGATGGCAGGAGATGCAGTGGGACAGTTCGTGGTAGCCTGAGAAGAGCCATAAGCCACTGTCCTTCGCTGACTTTGGCAAAAAGTTGCTGAGGCCGCCGCAGCCTGACTGCAGGAGCTGGTGCTCAGCCAGCGACGCGAGGAGGGCCGGGCAGGGGAGAGCCCCGTCTCCCGGTAAGAGAAGGCAGGGCTGTGGCCGCTGCACCAGCCGGCACACGCTCAGGCTCTCCCCTCGTGCTCTGCGGCGCTGGCCAGGCGGAGCTGGCACCCCACGGGGAGTCTCGGTCACGTTCCTCTCGTCATCAACCCAAGTGACGTAAAAGCGCAGGAGCTCAAGGGATGAATGAAACAAAGAAAGGCAGGGCCATGTGGACAATAAACAGTTTATTACCAATATGAACACAGATACTGTGATGCACTGACGTACCATTTTTTTATATTGTGATAACTCTGAGACAAAGAACTTGTTGGCTGACAACTAACATGTCTCCGTTTCTTCTGGTGATGCCACAATACATTTCTGTTGGCAAAGGATCTTCATTTACATTGCAGACTACTAGTAAAATTACTTTGAAGTCATCTATCAAAAGCAAATGGTTCACGTGTGTTCTTATCTACTACTAAAAAGAAAGGTAATACATTTAAATAAGCAAATACAAAATACAAAAAAGGCTGACAAATCCAATGTGCAGTGTCAGATGAAATCTAAAAAATCCAGAAATTTAAAATTTAATATTCTTTAGATTAAGACTTTTAAAATGAAGCGAATCCAAGGCAGCAGCAAGCTTCAAAGTGTGCTGAGTCTGCTAATAAAAAGGGTATAAGAACAAAGACTGTGCCGGTGTCCTCTCTCACCATCTTGCATGACCTTGGCACACTTAGAAATGATCCGATCTTCCTAGCATTCTTAGTACCGTCCAAAGGCTTTGCAATCATTATGTTGTACTGATTCTACTCAACTCCTGCCGTATGGCTAGAAAACCAAACCAAAAAGTTAATGCATAATGTTATACCCAGTGTGACGGAAAATGCTAAGTATAGAGGTTGCAGAAAGTACACGCTGGTAAAAGGATGAGTGGAGGGTAAAAGGATGAGTAAGGGTAAGCAGTCAGCTGTTTGCTTGCAAACTGCAGTACTGGTTTAAGAAGTTGCATCCGTGGTTTATGTGAATGTCTTATTTTGCACTGGAATGAACTAGGGAGGCTCTGAGGGCCAAGCTGCTGGGACGGTAGCATATGGGCGAGGGTCTGCTCAACTGCAAACTGCCCCGAGGTTTTGTGAGCACACGGGTCTGGGGCAAGGGGACAGGGAATGGATTTTTAGCTGTTTTACAGTCTCCTCTTTTTCCCCTTCTGTGTGAATCTAAGATGGGGAGTGCAGGGTGCGGACATGCATCTTCTATGCCCTAATGCGGGCTTCAAATAGGTATTTGCTGTGTGTTTCAATAATGGCCCTGAAAAATACATTTAGTCATATATTGCAGAGCAATTTATAAAAAAAGTACTGATACATTTAGTACAGCTGTTGTACTTTTCAATGAACTATAAAAATATGTGGCTATTTGGAAAGCTGTAATCGAGTGAAGGTCTGAAATAGCTCTTCAAGCATAGGAAGCCTACAGAAGATGCTCGGGAAGGATTTTCAGTTTGGTACCTTTGTCCCCTCCTCATCCTGGACCTGTGTGGCCGGCTAGTTACAAGCGATTTCACGCTCCCTGATTGTGATAAATTGATAAGCCACAGGCTACGGGCAGGCCCTTTCTCACCCTCCCACCTGTGAGAAACATTGGCCAGTGAATTTCTCACAGGTTGGGGGTGAAAATGCTCGTCAACAGCATAAAAATAATGGATGTAAACACAATGTCACGATCAGAGCTCAGATAAGGTAGACGCTTGTTCTTCAAATGTGTATATACATCAGAGCTGCTCAGAGAAGTCTGAAAACACCAGGGAACTCTCTGCAGTTCCTATCATCTTATCTACGGGAAATTAGTCATAAAGATGAGAAAAATAATAATTTTTCTCTTTCTTACCATCAATTATCTCCTCTTTCACTTTGTGTAACTCTCTTACAACTTCCTCCAATATTTCCTGATGAGACAAAACACAAGTCAGCTGCTCAGAATTTCCTTCTAACCGGTGGAAGAAAATGCAAGTTTAACACGGTTGTGCCTGTCCCCCGCCTCCGCTGACAATCAGAGCCTAGCACTACTAACAGCTACGTCTGCACTCCCAGGCCAAGGATGCAGAAGGTGCTGGCACATTTATTTGCACATTTCTGTACAGACATCTTGATCAAATAGCAGTGAGATTTTGCTCTCTTGCTGCTCACCAGCTAGCCTTTCTCTAAGCACCTAGTTATAGAGGAAATCAGAAGACTGAACAGCTGTTTTGCTTGTACAGCGCATGCATGGGGGAAAATGGGTAGCTCATCAAATCTCTTAAGTGCGAAAGACCTTTTCACTCACCTGTTTCATTCGATCAAAATCTAAGGCATCCATAGCCACATCATTGCTGCTGCTCACTGGCTTCATCCTTGAGAAATGGAAGGAGAGCATAAAAAAGCCAGTCAGTTCCTTGCAACACACGCTAAGCTACACCCGATGGCGTGGATGAAATCCCCCCCGGAGCAGAAGCACCCCTGCTCCAGCGCTGGGCCGGAGTCTCCCTCTTGTGCTGCTCAGGAGCGTTCAGCAGCAGGAGAGCAGCAGCACTGCTCCCGTTTGCACAGCCTGACCCTCAAAGATGCTGCTTTCTTCTATTGCAGACATATTGGAGGGAGCACAAAGACTGCGCTGAAACTTAATTTACTCTCTTTTTTTTTTTTTTTTTTTTTTTAAGTGTCAGGAGTCTCGGTGATTTCAGACTAGAAAATGCTGAGATGTCTTCAGGGGATAAAGCCTGTTTGACAATGTATTTTATTACAGCATTTGCAATTTGCAAGCTAGATATCTGGTTTTCTCTCACAGTCTGTTTTCTGTACAGCAACTCTGTCTTGGCCACCTAGACTTTAACCAGGTGCTAAAGTAAGAGTAGAATACAGGTTAGAAAAATACTATAGAGAAAATAATAACCCAGTAATCCTTTCCTTGGAAGGCCTGACTGAGTCAGGTGGAGCTTGTTGATAGCACTGTGTAGCACAGGCACTTTTTCTTGACCCAGAAACAAAATCAATCTGGCCTTAATGGGTAGTACACTTGAGTGTTATTATTCTTCCAGGACGATATTAGTCAGTGGACTGAACTCTGATGACGGCTGATAAAATAAATTAAGGAAGCAGAAGCTGCTTGGCTTTCTCTTTTAATCAGTAACTCTAATAAAACATTTCAAAAATTAACCATGCTATATAATTCATAGAAAAGGCTTCAAATAACTTTGCCATCATCTTTGGGCCCAAACTGGGGGCTGGCAGAGATTCTGCTGCTCCTGAGGGTACACTTGGTCTTGCAACCCTTTCTCAGGAAAATCTTAACATGTCTCCTACCATCTCACAGCTAAATTGGGAGTTAAGACAGATCCAAATGCCATCTAACTGAGCAGGAACGGAAGCAGATCACCACTGAGAGCTTTTGAAACCTGCCCTGCGTCCCCCACAGAAGTCATTCGAGCAAGCGAAGACTGAGCACTAAGGTGTTAAACTAGAAAAGGATTTTTTTCCCACTGAACTCCTCCTTCTCCCAGGATGGAATGGCATTATAGAAGACAGCTGGTGAAAACTTGATGGCTGCTTTAAATAGCTCACGTTTCATTCCCATTTGCAAGGAGAAGGAATGGTCTTTCTCTATCTACTGGAAACTCTCATATATTTCCTAGAACCAATGTGTCCCATTGGTTTTAGGAGAGCTGGAGGGACTATATTTTGCTCTAGTAACACTGGTGCATCCCTCTGAATGTTTGGGCAGGGCACGTTCCAGCATCTTTAACACCACAGCAAGTACATGCAGATCGTTGCCATTGGCAACTTTCTCTCTGCAGACTATCAGCACTATCGTATACGTAACAGCGTACAATAAGGGACAACTCTTTGCAGTAAATGCTAAACATATGTAAACCTGTGTTCTACCTCCTTATTCAGCTTATCCATCCATCTCAGTGTCCAGTACTGCAGTAACACTGCGTGGTCCTGGAGCAGCACTGGAAGGAAGTCTCTCTTTAGCTGTCCAACATCAAACTTTATCTCAATCTCTGTGGGTAAGAACATGGGTGGTGATACTGCAGCTTGGCTGTTCTGACCAACAGGAATTCTGGAATCCTACTTTAGGCTTCTTGGCTTTTGACACCTGCCAGCTTTTGTACCCCATATTTCTGAATGCCCTCTCTGTGGCTGGGCCTTTTTACAGCTCAATGTTATTAACTTTTTGCACCAAGCTTTGCTCTCCTTTCTCATGAACTCACTGGAGTTGCACAGATGGAGGAGTAAGTTCCCTTCTCCCAGTTGCAGGCTCTTCAGATAATTTCTGCCTTTGCTTTTGAATTTCTGCAGAGGCTGGACAATGAAAACTTCTCCTATTGGCAGGGTCATCCTGAACCTGCTGTAAAAAGATGCTCCAAGCCCTGCCTTCCACGTGGCACAGTGCACTGCCAAGCCCATGTCTCTGATTCACAAGCACGGATGCTTTAAGCACTTGCTTAAGGGTGTGATGCCTGTGCCAACCTGGGCAGGGGGGTGTTTCCATGGAACAGGCCTTTGACACGACACACTCTACCTTCACACTTTGTGCAGCGACAGACAAAGCAGATTGTAAGAGAATGAGTAAAAGATGTGACCAAAGACGAACATTAGTGCTGAATGATGGGATTAGCCAAAGGACAAGCCAAGACGGTTAAGAAGCCGGGCCGTTAGCCAGTACCTAGAAGACACGTGGGATTGTGTGGGGCTCTTAGCTTCACAGCTCTTCACCACTGATGGATTTCTACAGCAATGGAATGAAACAAGACATGAGTTGTGCACGTGCCACAGGGACAGCATGACCATCCCGACTGCTAGCCAGCCACGGGGACACCCCGTGCAGCTCACCTAGAAAGTAATGAAGATACAGGCTTTTCAACAGAATTGCTCCTTTCCCATGGCTTCTTCCCAGAGTCTGGAAAACAAAAAGGAAAAGTTACAGTTTATTATTTTTTTCTCTAATGATAAAAAAAATCCTTAAGTTGATTGTCTTATACAGCTGCTTTCATTCAGTGAGGATGAGTGACTTAGAAAAGATCCAGGAAAGCAGGATGGCTGAATGAGTGCAGTTGCCTACATGATAGAGAAAGCATTGGCAGAAATCTGCTTAGTGATCCCTTTAATTAGGGACTGGAGAGTTAACTAATACTAAAAAGACATGGAACTGGAACAGTAGGAGCAAAGCATGAATCACTTCTATTAAGAAATACAGGCTAATTGCTGCAAGGCTTAGTTTATTTAGTACAATACTTATTTATATTTTAAGTTAAAAAGTCTTAGTTTTTTTGTCTGCATAGTTGGCAGGAAACGTGGGTGTATCTAAAAAAAGGCAGTGAGACCCCCACTATGCAAATCTCCACAGAGAATTTATTTAATGTTGTCTACATTTCTAACTCACAGGACATTCCCAAAAGCTGCACCACATAACCCTTGTTACCGAGAATGCTTACTATTGTCCCAATTTCCTCCTATGCAAATAGTCTAAAATAAAGTGGACTGTTTCAGAGACTTGAATAGCACACAACTTTATACACAAGGGTTTGCTCCTCTGTGAGGTCCTAAAAAGCTCTTTAAAAGAACTATGGGCACTCCCAGGAAATCTCTAGATCTCATTCCTCATTTATGCACACCTTTCTCCTGGCTTCTTCCCCTTCCCTTGCAAAGCACGTAAATCATGGCTTTGTTCCAAAGGGAAGCTGGAATGGTTAAATACTCATTCCCTTGGGAGAGATTTCTTTTAGCATGTATGAAAGCCAAGGCTGACTCAAGGATGAATCTGACTGGCTTGCAGCTTATCTACTCAGTTACAGTTATTTGAGCTCATCATAGGAAAAACATATTTGGGGGGCTCCTTAATTTCACATAGTAACTCTCAGGATCAGGCTTACTGCAACAAGTTACTATGTTAAGGAAGGATAACAGTCTGAGACCCAAACCCCAACTGTATAAACCAGGACAGCTACAGCACCAAAAGTAAAATAATATATCTTTTTTCTTTTAGAAGATTTAGGTGCACAATGTTGAAGACACAAATCCTCAGCTACATGACTGGACTCCATTAATTAAACTGGCTGTATTGTCATTCTCTTGGCTGTGAAGCATATAAAATCATGATTTCATGCCAAGTACAGTTTTTAAAACAATAGGTATTTGGGAATTTTTTTGTTAGTTACTGCTGCTGCACTCAGCAGTAAGATGATGATCCTAGAGCCTAGAGGTGGCAAAGAAGACTAGCTTAAGACGACTACAACACTAGTAGTTCAATTTAATACCTGACGAATTTTGCTGCTGCTGGGCGGGACCTCGTGTACTGGGTGAAGGAGAGGTGCTAGCATCATCCTACAAAGAGAAAAACAGGACATTACTGAATTCTGGAGATGAAGCGCAGAGTCCTCTCCTACTCTGGAGACCAGCTGCAGCACAGGTGGTACGAAAGCAAGTTTCCTCCAAGCATGTCCAAGAGGCACTGCTGCCAAGGTATGGGCTCAAGTCTATTTAAACTTTAACCTTTCTCTCCCTTTAGCATGGCAAAATACACCCTTTCTATTTTTTGCTAATATGGACACCTTTTCATGATTCCACTGAATCACTCTCATCCCTGTATGCCAAACCAGGCTGAATTACCACTCTAAAGTGCTGGTTGCTGTTGTCTAAATACAAACCATCCACTTCCCAAATTTAGGAACTCTCTGTGATATGGAAACTGAGCCATCTGAAGGAACAGTAGGTCAGATCCCAGCCTTTTAGCCCAGGACAGCCACTGGTATCAGTGAGAGTAGTCCAGGTGCTAACAGAATGTAACTAAGTCGATCAGTACTCCTCCTAAGTAGAAGATTAAACACTACATCACAGATTTGGACTCTTTTTTCTGGGATTTATGTGTGACAGATCATAAACATTCACCCATATATTTGACATTTCAATATTATTTAGCAGCCCTCAAAACACACTCAGGCAAAACGGTAACTGTGCATTGTAAAATGGAATTGCACCCAGTTTGACGGAAGATACCCCCACCACAGAGTGTACTCAAGATACACATGAAACAGATGTTCTCTAAAACACCTTTCTAAACAGTTTGGTGCTATCGAAAAGTTTGATTTGGGATATAGACTAGTGCAGAGCTTCAAGGAGAGAGAAGAAGGGGCAGAAAGACAGCAGAGGCTGAATACTTAGAAGCTAAATGGTGCCTTTCATCTCTGAATGGTTCAAAACCAGCTTTGAGGCAAGATTAAGAGCAATGGTTGCATAGCGGGTTCAATAGGCAAATTCCACGCTTGAAGCACCCCTTGAGGAACATGCGAAAATTAGCTGCTTTTCTCCTTAAACAGTCCAAAGTGCTTATTCCTGTTCTTGCTACAAAGCTTTCAGACTGGGGTGAGACCTACATTTTCTGAATGAATCTTCTACTGAGCAGCTGTTACTTTGTCTTTGGAGGGAATACCTCTGTAGAGGTGATATGAGGCACACATGATGCTTTACGAACTTGCAGCCATGGTAGAGAGCCTTCATGAGGGTACTGGATAGCAACAGGAATGCTGTATGAGCAGCAGCCCAGAAAAGCACCACATGGGAAGGGACACAGCATAAATCCTGGCCTCTTTTGGAACTGGAAAGATCTCCCATTCTTCATCAGTTCAGGGGGTAAAAACGTGTTTTAATCTGCATGTTGAACTCAGAATTGCTGCATCAAGTTCAGTGTAAAGACTGAGTCAAATCAAAATTCTTGTTTAATTGCTTTGTGGATAACATACAGACAGAACAGTTAAAAGAGAAATGAATCAAAATTCCCCATAGTTGTCCAAATTCTATCGCATTTTAGTGTTAAGTATCATGAACACATGTCTTAACTTTTGAATGGTCTAATGGTTAATACACTGTTTCCCCTCCACCTCCCCAGAGCCGTGTTTTATGTGCACTCTGGGATCTGAAATAAGCTGATTCTTGCTTTGCATGGAGATTGGCAATCCAAAGTCACACCACATGGTTGATGATCCACTTCAGCTTAGCTGAAGCTGCAAATTTAAAATAAGAAACGTGAAATTGATCTCAAATTAACTTGCCAGAAGGTTCAATACATCTTCTTAAGGTGCAAGAATCTACCGTACCCTACCACACTCAGATCAGACTATGAGAAAGCACCTATTAATCTGGTTTGGACAATACCTCACCTATCAATAAGGTAGAAATTCTTGTTTAGAGGGTGCTGCTCCCAGGAAAGGTGGAAGCAGTTACATTTGGCTTTTGATTGAATGCGCAAATCTGTTCCTGGATCAGCACTGCTTGTCATTGCCTGCCACACACAGTGAATGAGCACAGGACTTTGGCTTACAAGGCAGCACATCAACATATTTGCAAGAGCACAACAGTGAAGGAGTCTTTCACTTACGTTTTGGCTTTCCTCTTCCTTTTTGTCAGCTGGCTTGTCTGACTGCGATGCTGCTTTCCTCCTTTGCAAAGGAACATGAGAGAGGACACACAGTCAACCTCTAGAAACACATCCTCCACGTGGGAAGGCTGATTTGAGCTCTGGTGGGAGTTATTATTTACTTAGTTCATTCTAGGGAATGCAACAAAGGCTGGATGTATTTGGTTGCGTAGGACTGGGGTGCAGGTGAGGAATCCAGACCTTGTCGACATGACTCACGGAGAGGGGCAATATTATGAGGTTGTGTTTAACAGAGGAATGCAGGGTGCAGAGCTTAAGGAAATGTGTCAAAGCGGAGGAAGGAAGGGCAGCTGGGTATGAAACTGGGCGAGAAAGGGATGGCTTCTCTCTGGGGCTCAGGAAGCGCTGGCTCCTGTGTCCTACACAGGAGGAACAACCCAAACTCCCACAGGGGTTTCTGAGGACCAACCCAACCCCCCCAGGTGGCTCAGGTGGGTATTGCAGTGATGACACTGCTCAGCCAGCTCCAATATTATTTTGCTACCTGTCCTATATCCCATCCCCCCGTCCCTGTTCCCACCCAGAGAAAGGGCTGTGGCAGTGCTCCCATGTGATGGGAAGACAATCAGAAAAGCCCTTCAACCCAGGGCCATCCTCACCGGGAAAGATCGGGCAACATTTCTGCTCATCCAAGATGCCCTGCTCCCTCCAGGGTGGAAAAGCTCTGGCTGGAGACCGTAAGTCAGGAAACGACTGCACCAGCCTGGGTTTTCAAGTGCCTTTGGTGGGTGACAGGAGATTATTGCTGTCTCAAATGCAATTCAAAGGAAGCATTGCTCCTGAGTCCTGTAGTCCTAGGACTGGCAGTGTTGGTGGTGCCTACAGCAGTTGAGTGAGGACCTGAGACCCTCACTCTGTCCTGCTTTCCAAGGAGGGGCAAAACTCTCTGAGAAGCAAGTGGCAGAGAGCTACAATCCATCCACTGGAGCAATTGGCCATGAGAGTAACAAAAATGTTGGTTGTTTATCTTTGAAGAACACATGGTAAAACTTCTTGGGTGTTAGCCACACCGGCTGAAGAAAAGAAAACCAAATTCTTCATTTTCAAGCCCTATTTAGGGTCTAAACAGTACTCAAGTGTGCCAGGTACTGATTCTCTAGACATCCAATTTCCCATTTTAGACAATTAGGGGAACTGCAGCTCTAGTTTCCACATGGACTTTGGTTGTGATGATCCTTATCCACCTGTGAACACTACTCCTAGCAGATGTATTTTATACAAACCAATATGACAGGTTTTTCATTTAGTCTTGCTTCTGAAGTGGACAAAATTAATCTCACAGAAAAAAAAAATTGCAGGTGGCACTTAGAAAGGCTTCTGAGTTTCAAAACACTGCCACAAGTTTGTCAAAGAATTTTTCTTTTCTTATCCCTGGCAAAAAAAAAGCCTCACTGGATACACAAATTGGAGGATTTCATGTAAATTTGACAAAAAAACAGAGGAGTAAAACACATGCATGTGTTTGTAGGGCACAGTGCTCCGTGGGAATTATTTCCAGATATTCAACTGCATTAATAATTTTATTAGATCAATAATAATTTTTATAGTCTTTCTCGAATATTTACTTGATTCTTCTGAGGAAAAAAGGTTATAAAGATTACAAATCTGAGTGAGGGAAATATTTGCCAGGGTGAGAGACCAGTGTTAGATTTATGTCCTGCAACAAACTTAACTGGGCTAGAAATGATAGCGGTTTGTGAGATAGATAGTTCATTATTCTGCTTGCACTTCAATAGGGGCCACTAAATCTAGAGCGCCATATTTTATACCACCTGAGCTCTCAGAAGCATCTTCCTCTGTCACTTACCCAGCATTAGACACATTCCCTGTTTCTGAGCATGTGGTTTTCTGCTCAGAAGAGGGCCCCTGAGATCCCATGCTCATCACTCAGTGATTTCTGTATTGAACATGCTCAGTTTATAAACCATCTTTTTTACCTCCTGGCTGCCAGCTTGGTAAAAGCAACCTGAAACACAGTGCCAGGTTCTTTCCTTGCTCTATGGCATCACACATAAAAAGGGTTTTGCAGCCAAAAGAAGTCCTCTCAGTATCAGTTTAACAGCATGTGCCTAGACTGCACTCTAGACTGACACTTCCGTATTTCCAATGACTTCCATGGCTTTGTGAAGCAAAATTTAGGAGACAATTCTGTTGCTGTTAACTCCCTGGGAAAGGATTTGCAACTGTTATTTTCAGCGCAGAGGCAGTATGGTGCTCATGGTAGTACAGGTGCTTTTGTCAAGACAGCGAGGGGATTCGACCTGGAGTACCTCAAGACACCAGATCCTACTGCCAAAAGCCATACTGGAGTACATTTTAGACTAGAATCACAGAGATTTCTCAGATTTCTATATCGAACCATACGAGATGTCCATTTAGCTTGCTTGCTTGAACAGAGCTAGTTACCCCAGCATCGAGTCACTGAACCTTACTCTGACTACAGACATCTTCCAGTTCAGTAAGGTCAGTCTTGATATAGCAGCACAAAATAGATCAGAAGGTGAACCAGGAAATAACTATTTAAAGATATTGAACTATTTTAATTCTGAAAAGAGAGAAAATTATCTATTTGGTATTTTACACTGCTGATAACTTGTTATAGTGTTGTGTATTTATTTAACACTTTCCAAAGGATTTCATCCACAGTCCATGTTCAGAAATCCTTCTGAAATGACCAGGACGTGGAGAAAAGTTGGAATCAGACTCTCTAAACTGGGAACTGTTTTTATCCTAGACAACATTACTTACAACCTCCATCTCTGAGCTCTATACAATTGTACCTACTCTTCATTATTTTACTCATCTTTTTCTTTCACTATTGATAAGTTAAAAAATCTTTAGAGCTAAAACCAAAACATTTAACACTAGGAACTTGGGAGTTACAGTCTGACAGAACTCAGCGGGAAAAGAGAAAGCAAAAATAATTGGAATAATTGAGTGCCTTTTAACAGCTGGTAGCTTGATACATCACAACTCACTTTAGTGGAGAATAACTTGGCTAGCCTGCCTGAAACACACCGAGTATCGATAATAATTTACCTGCCAAGATGTTGTCCTTTTATTGCACTTCTGTTTATATTTTTGGGCCCAACATCCTGAATGTGCTGCATAAAGAGTGATTTCTCTAAGTTCCTTTCATAGTTTACTCTTTCCGAAAACGGTAACTTTGAAATAGATCTGGTAAAATGGCAAAAGCCCAGAGGATATATTTAACACCTTCTTTGAAGGCTGCCACACTGCAGGATTTGCTACAGCAGCTAAACTCTGCCAGGTATCATTGCTGCAACACCTACACTTTCATATTAAAGGCCAGGCAATGCTGGCAAGTAACATTGATGCAGGACCGGTCAAATTGCAAAGAAGCACCAAAAGTGACCCATTGCTAACCAAAAATGACAGCACCTTGTTCCACAATTTGCTGCAGAGCTCATGCTAGTGCTTACTTGAAGTCTAAGTACAAACCTTTTTGCCAGTAATTTATTCATTTCTTCCATTAGTCCTCCTCCGCCTCCTCCACTACTTGTTCGATTGGCATCGCTCTTAGAGACCCCACTGGGGCTGGACCCTCCTGAACCATCTTCTGGCTTAAGACAGAAATCAACATTGGAATTAATGAAAAGTTTCATTTACAACCACACCCATAATGATTAGTTTTCCTAATTATTAGGAACAGCAATCACAATCACAGCCCAAAACCAGAAATAGGATGTGTTCTGTCTTGGGAAGAAGACCCATGCGGTCTTTACTAAAACCGGGAACAGTCTGGGTGAGGCAAATATATGGGCAAATGATGAAGAAACCCATGGTGCTGTTTGTTCATGATTATGTTTATACACGGTTATGCAACCCTTACCTAAGCGGACACCTATTGACATGAGGCTTCAACAGTCTACACTGGTATTTGTAAGCATGGTGCTTTTATAACCACTTACGATGACGGAAAACATTAACAGATAGTACAATCGTGGACTTTGCAGAAGTAATGAAATCCTAGCAACATGAGAATTTGCAGCCATTTGCTAATTAATGTTTTCTGAAGAGCAGAAATTCTACCAAACATTTCCTGCTCAGCTTTATTTGCACTACAAACTCACATTTAAAAGTCCACCTAACGGTCAGCTGAAGCATGTTTCACCGTGTTTCACGCTGGATTTCCAGACCATTACACCAAGCCGCGCCAGGCTTTCCCGCAGCAGAGAAGAGCCCATTGGGGAGTCCCAGTGCCACCTCCTTACCCGTTGAACTCTCCTTAGTTTGGCACCAGCCAGAGCCGCTGCGAGCCCTGACACTGACCCATCTTCAGTGCCAGCCCCTTGGCCGGCGCCTGCCGGCAGCGGGGGCGGCGGGGGGGGTGCAGCTCCCATGGGTGGTGGAGGGACTGGGGGGGGTGGCGGAGGTGGGGGCCCCCCGGACGAAGCAGGGATCACAGCAGCACCACTGGGATGACCAGGTGGAAGTGCTGGGCCTGAAATGCAGAGAATACGAATTAGACGTGAAGCACGATCCCCTCCAGCCTGTGCACAAGGTCACGTTCCCGCTCCCAAGGCCACGACCTGAGTGCATGACAAGTGAGCAATGGAAGGAAGCACGAAGCATGCAGAAGAACGGGAAATGGTGGTTGCGCCAGTGGTCAACCAGCTACAGTTGTGTTCTCCTGTGGGACCCCATCACTGATAAACTAGCCTTCTCCCTCCGCTTCTCCCTGGCTGGGCTAGTGTTTTAGTCCGTGCTGAAGACAAAACACAGACATTGCTTCCCAATTCATAAGTGGCACCTTCTTCTGCTTCTCTCATAGCTTTCTACATGGAGATAATAAACTGCATCAGCCGACTCTGTGGACTTCGGTTAACATCAGCTTTTCACCACAATTGTGGGCTACAGCGACACATCCTCCTCTCTGCTGAACAGAAAGTGTGTGGCCTCAGCTGGTCTTGCAAAATAGCGGGGGGAGAGTCCAGCTCCATGCGCCCCAAGGTTCACCAAAGCTCCTCAAAGCAGCAGCCTGTTGGAGAGGTTAATGGTGGGTAACTCCGTTGCAGTGTTTTGCCTGTCTGTAAGGGGTCAGCTGAACAAATACACCTCCTGAGGCTATTTCCCCACATTACGCTCTCTCAGAACAGGCTGCTCCTGATACGTAATTACAGGTTCAGTTGTTAAGTAAGTGTTATTTTGAAAGACAGGCGAGTTTTGACTGAGGAACGTTTGGAAACTGTATTTAACATTAGCAGCCTGGTTTTCTTCTTATCTAGGTTTTCTTACAATACTGCCTTATTTCTGTGGTTACTGCTGCCATTATTTCACACTCCCAACTCCATTCTTGAAATGAACCATAACTGCTATTAGAAATACTTTAAACGTTTCAAGCCCTCTTTGGTTCACGAACATAATAGCTAGTAATTCATTGTGGGTACAGTTAATTGTAATTGCAAAACTAAACCCACCTAATTAGAGGCCAGCCTGAGGCAAAAATTGAACCGAGTCAAAATAATGGACTGATGTGAGTTTAAAATAACTTTATTGAACTAAGTGGATTTCATGGACTTAAATCAGCTGAAGGACTGAGCCTCCAGTGGATGCAGTAATATTTTTAGCAGAAAGTGAAAGGAAATGTCTCAGTTTTCTTCCTTTTCTAGGCACGTCATTTAAGCATTATATGTGGTTATAAACAGGAATGGATCCAAGTCACAAAACGTATGATCTGAATTGCAAATAGGCATTACTCGTAACTGTTCTAACTCCGCAGGCTTTAGACGAGCACTAGAAATCAAGACCATATGCAAAGTGGCAGACCCAAGCTCTTGATCTGCCTGCAGTGAAAAAAGTTTGCTGGAATAGTTATAGTGACAAGCCCCCAACTATAAATGCAGTTTAGGCCAGGAAGACAGTTTCTAGAATGAAATAAATTACACAAGCACAGGGGATTCTGGGTAACTATAACAAAATCCACGTTATATCTTTTGCTGGTAACAGAAATACCACTTAAGAAAAAGAATAAAAATCACAACCTCTACCAGTATTGCTACACAGACAACAAGTCTACCGCAGACCTGGCCTCCAGCTTCAGAAGAGCCCATCTGCTACGTTTGGACCAGCTGAAAATAGGTTTTGTACGAAGCTTGCTGCCAAATGCAATTTGACTCTGCTGAATGATAAAAATCTCCTTCTGGGCTAATACAGTAAGAATATGCATTGCAACAATGCAGCTACAGGGCCCTGGTCCTGTAATTCTTGCTTTTCACCTTGTTTTTAGCTCAGAAGGTCCCTGGACCGGTCCCAAGTGATTTTGATACTTTTCCACCTTGGTTTCAGAAACCACGTACAGCAGGAGTAGCCTTGGGTCTCTCAGCCCTTTTTCTGGTGGTCACAGGCAGTGCCAACGGGGCTTTTTAAAGAGCTGAAAGCTAAGGCTTTACACAGGTCGCAACTCATTCAGAATCAGTACTTACTCAAGTGGGCAATGGCTGATGAAGTCATGTAAGGAGGGGTCCTCCTGGGCATAGTCACCTCAGACACAGCAGCGTAAGGGGGAGGCAATGGAAGACAGTATGACATGGGCTGGTGCCACTGCTGTGGAGGACGAGATGGTGGATGGGAGGAGGGGAAGAGAGCCTGGCCAAAGGAGCTGGGGGGGCTGGTGACAGTGGGCAGCGGGGAGAAGGGTGCAGCTCCTAGGTGTGGAAGGAAGGACCCGTCCACGCTTTTCACCTGGGTCCCGCAGGGGCCTAAAGCAATTTGTCCTTCAGGATGGCCATTCAGAGGTGTGTTTGCTGAGGTCTCCTGGCCTGCTTTCCCTGTGGGTCCCTTGACCCTGTCAGGCGGGACAGGAATCACGGGCAGGATGGTGGGACCACGCAGCTGCAGGATGTCACCCCTCTGCAGAGGTGGTGAATTTGTGGCGGAGGAAGCAGAAGACCGAGGAGAGCACGAAAGAGAAGAGCGCCTGAGAGGCTGGCGAGAGGCGAAGGGAAAGTGGGGAGGATGGGGAGGTGGTGGAGACAGTGAGGTTCGCCTGATGCCTGGCGTTGCGGTCCTGCCGTTTGGGTAGGCTGGAGGGGAGGAACCCGGGGCCGTTGGCAGCTCAGAGGCCGAGTGCCTGTGCAGGAGCTGCGGGGACTCTCTGGCTCTCCGCAGGGATCTGAAAGAGGATTGACTAGCCAGCCTGGGGACAGCGGGTGCCGAAGGGACAGCGCTGGCATGAGGCGGTGGCGGGGGAACAGCACCAGTGGCAGGAGCACCGCAGTTACTGCAGGTGGGAGGAGGAGACTGGGGCTGAGAGGGGCGAGAGCACACGCTTATCTGAAGGGTGGAAACTAAAAGAACAGAAAAGACAAATGAAAAGAATAAGATGGGTACGCGGCAAGGAATGAAACCGAGGCAAAGCGGAACGGAGAAAAAGGAACCGCGAAGTAAATGCAACAGAAGCTCAAACAAAGCAAAGAGGAGATGGTGCAGGCACTGGCTTGGGGGTTTCCAGCCCTCAGCAGAACCGGAGGGCTGTGCAGAGCAAGACCCTGGCAGCACGAGATGGGCTGCACGCTCCCCCCAGGGCCGTGCGGAGCAGGACCCTGGCCGCACAGGCAGGGCTGTGTGCTCCGGTGCCAGGGAGGATCCTCCAAGCCCCCTGTGAATCTGAGTCAGGATCACGAGCATCACCCTTGCACCAGGGGCAGCTGCAAAGGACACGCTGAACACCGCAGTGGCCACCTCGTAGCCAGGGAGGGGACAGCCAGAAGCCCCCGGGAGCCACGTACCGCTCCTTGGGGATGGCAAGGCAGGATTTTGGCTATGTTCCCTACGCAGAATAGCACACAGTAACCTCTACCAAAACAGCATCCCACAATTTCTGTTGCTGACTAAAGTATGTGTGTATATCTGAGCTGGTTTCCAGTCAAAAACTAAAAAGTTGTTAACAGCTAAGGAAAAACATTTCACTTATGTGGCCAGATTAACTGAAAAAACTTCCCCAAAACAAAAGCCCAAACACAAGATGGCCATCTTGGCTTGCTTGCTCTGCCTTCTTTCAGAGAGGCAAAGCCATACTTTGTAGTTATAAGCTATTCCTGTCATCTCTTCTCAGCTTAGTGCAACTTAATATGCTATAGAAGATTTTCCTAAGCTCATTAAATATATTTTTTTTCCATTAAGCTTACAGAAGACTCCTCACTTCATGACCACAAAATCCCCACCGATGAGCATCTAGAGCTGTGTTTTCCTCTGCGCTGTAGTTTGCTTTGTGCTGCGGAGCGATGGGGAGCACCTGACCTGGCACATCCAGCACATCAACCCCTTCACGCTGACATCCCCTGGAAACGTGGTGTCACTCTTGTGGTGGCAAGGGCAAAACCTGCCTATGTCCACCTGCACACCCCAGACCTGAGCCTCTGTGAAACAATACAACCATACTCGAATGCATCTAAGTCCCTAGCTGAAAATGCTTTAAAACCCAATCATAACTACAACCACTTTTAGCAGTCTAGCTCTTGTATAGCACCACGCAAACCCCGACTACAGCTAGAGGAGACAAGCAGGGCGAGACTATATCTGCTTGGTTTGATACGTGCCTGTGGTAGAGGTTCTTCTTTCCAGAGATTCCTGGCGCTGTTGCTGTTGCTCCATCACTTGTCTAAAACAGCAATGAAAAAACCCTCGGTCATTACGTATTTTTTTATTATTTTGAGTAAAAGCTTTATCCACTGAGAAGCACTCAAGCTGTATGTCTCGGGCGGTGAGCCAGTCCCTCACAAAAATGCTGTTCCCGTGAGATGGAGGTGATTGATTTCACTCGCCCTGGCCGCTGCGGTGCCATTGCACGCGTTGGGGCAGTGTAACCGGGACATTGCCCTGCACCTGCTGGACACTGCGGGGGCTGGTTGATTTATTTAACGTAACTCCTCAGAGGGCTCTGCACGACGAATAGTCAGTGCCCAAGGCCCAGGAGAGCAGAGCAGCCACGCCGGCCGTTAACCTGAAGTGCATGAGCGTTGCAAGGGAAGAGCAAGGGGCGTCTTGCATAAAATGACACAGTCCTGGTCTTTTATGGACCAGGAGCCCGAAGGACTCACAGTTAGAATGAAAACATAACGAAGCTTGATCTGCGTTTAGGTGCCGACCGTACAAACCCGAGCCCTTTGCTGGCACTGGACAGCCTGGCGGGCAGCCTGCCGCCTCGCGCCCCAGCACAGCGGCCACAGGGACCACGACTGCCGCGTTTCCTCCACACGTGCGGGTCACAGCATTGCACTGCCTTGCACAGCTTTTTTGGCACCTTTCCCCCCAGGAGCTGCTAGCTCCCCTGCTCCCCAGGCCTGGTGTCCCATGGGGAACTGCCCTGCCAAGCTGTATTGGGCTGTGCTTTGCAGAGCTGTGCAGTTCCCAGGGTCCATCAGCAGAGGTCTTCTCTCGCACGCTGTAACTCCTCTGCAGAACGAGCTAGCGCTCCCACACCTGCCCCAAACCCACCCTGGCATTTCTCGTTCCTGCAACAGCTTTACTTCATGGGCTGTACAGTAAGGCAAGCTTAAGTCTAAGCAACACTTCTATTTTGACTCCTTATGTAATATTTGAGAGAGATCTCCCTGTTACATTTGTATTTGTACTTTCCCGAGACTGCAATTTTAAACAATTCTATCTTATTTACATACCAACAGAAGCTTTTTTTACGAAAAAAAGTCCAGAAGAATAAAGTTCCATTATGTAGGGAAAAAAAGAATGTCTTAATTTGCAAAACAAATTTCCCATATTTCAATTCTAATTCAATAGATGGAAAAGGAAAATCCACAATTTTGCTGTGGAAGGATCAATCCTAAACTGGTTGTGTGTTCAGGACAGTCAATCCATCAAACACAGGCAATTTCTGGAAAACTATTATAGGCATCTGAGAAAATTATTGCATGCGCAAAGGGGAAACAGTTTTGAGGAACAGTCTTAGTCGGCTGATTCAACCGGTTTCATTTAAGCTATGACACTTTAAACCAAATAAATAGAAATCTTTACTTCAATACAAAACCTGGCTCTTACTTGATAGTTATGGGCTGAACCCATCTGCAACAGCATCAATTGCACTGCTAAATCTTCAACTGTAAACACATGTACTAAGAATTTCCTAAGCATACCGTCCCCTACCCTAGCTTGGCATTTACTAGCAAAATTTGATGATGAAGAACAACTTGACAACATTTTCCTCATTAAACCTGGGGGAAATTCTAGGTTTATCTGGAGGACAGACTTGGAAAACTCCAGCCTGACAGACCAGGAAGAAATATGGTTAAGGCGTCCCCAAGTCATTAAGAGCTGCTGCAGAGCAGATACAGGTGCAGGGTGCTCCCCAAAACAAGGGTCAGTCACCGGCATTTGAAGTCATTGAAGTCATTTATGTCAGCCCTGTCTGCCCTTAGGCAGAAGCAGTTTATACGTGCCAAATACACTGTTCCACACATGCTAAAAGGAGAAGTTCTTACACGCTTAGGAAGTCAAATTTATTCCGGTGGAACTAAATAATGCCTGAGATTTGGCACAAGGCTGCTTAAGGAATATGCAAGGAGTAAAGTACAAGAGGGGACAAATTACACTCCGACTTAAAAATATATTCTTCGAACATTTGCGTAAAGGTCTCTAAAAAACCTTTTAAACAGACAAATTTGCAGAGTAGTTACCATAACTTCATTTCCTTGCCTCCTTATAAGATGTTCAGAAAAAGCTAGGCCTAAATTAGGTCTGCTATATGCTTAAAGAATGCATCAGCATAATTAAAGCTGAAAATCCTCTAGTGCAGATGCAGTAATATCTAAGTGCATCTACTTGCATAGTTTATTCCAGTCCAGTGGAGCAAAAGAAGCTTTCCCAGAACCACGTACCCTGTAGCAGTCAAATAATACCTACCCAAAAGGCTTTTACTGTCTCAAAATGGAAATTTTTTTTGTTGAAAAAAAAAATTATTTTTTTTCTAATGTAGTTAACCTGCTCACACTTTAAATGTACAGATTAGACACCTAAATTTGAGGTCTGAGTTACATATGTTCTGAAGAATCAGTGCTATCCACTGGTTAAATGAAGAGCTGGATCAGGCCTTTCAGCCAGGCAGTGGGGACAGGTGGCATCCCCCCTGCCTCTGGATGAGCAGGAGCTCTCCTCTGACCTTTATGATAGCTCTGCTATCCCAAAGTAAATCTTACATATCTCGAGTGAAATATCATTACCCGCTGACCCATTTAATAGTCATATGTAAATCCCCACTAAATCTCAGGCCGTTCAGAGTTATTTGTAAAGGCACAGGAGACTAGTTTCCCTGTACTTCCCTTACAGTTTTTAGAGGGGGAAAGAGAGAATCCTAAGTACCTACCACAGCCTGTGTAAGGGTTGTGCCTTAAATAACCTATACATGGTTTTGTGTAGGAACCAGTCAGAGCAGTAGCCGTGGAACATCATTGCAAATGATATATTGCAGCACTTCATCTCTGCTGCTCCAGGAGAGTGTGATATTAAACTACACAACCCATAGGGCCAGGGCAGTTCCTGGACCCTGCAAGGGGGGACCTTGCCTGCTTACAGGTTGCACTTACAAACGAAGGCAGAGCCCACTGCGCGCCTGTCATATCAGACCGACATCTGACATCTTTGGGGATGAACTGCCCCCACAGTGTGGTTCCAGTAAAATCCTTGCAAAGCTATTTATTATCTGAACCAAAAATTGGGCCAAGTCCTCTGGAGGACTAGCTGTACTTGCTGAGCCTTCCCTCATTACAGAAGCAAAGGCAGACACCTCATTTAAGCAATGCCAGGCACCAAACTTGGAGCAGTGACAGGTCCTGCCGATTTCTGTACTCCAGCGCACTCCTGATGAAGTGAGGCTCACGAGCTTACGTGTTACGGCAGAATATTCTCTGGTGTTTCTCATACAGTAGCAGAAACATATTTGCAGTTGAGCAGGAATATGGGGAACAAAGATGCTTTTTTTGTGTGTGCACAAGCCTATACTTCAACAGGGAAACACAAGCCTGGCTAAGCAGTGCTGCTGGCATGGACGCCACTGATGCCGGGCAGACAGATCACAGTTCTGACAGCATGGACTACTGGTCACGCTAGAAGACTTTGTCCAGAATGGGATAGGTTTGTCTTGGCAAAGGAAGCTGAAGATACTGCTGCTACAGGAATCTGGGCTGAATCAGCAAAGCTGAAAGGAGATGGGCCTCCTTATATGAAGACAGGCATATGAAGACAGACACTCCTGCCCACCTGCCATTTGGCGTCAGGGAGAGCACTCCTAGCAGCTAGAGAAAAGGCCGTGTGTAATAGGGCACTAAGTCTGACACACCTGCAAAGGTGAAGGGTATGACTTCACACTTTCATTTATTATCCTAGTTCAGAGCAAAACACCCATAAAAGGAACAGCATATGATATAGGAAGTAGCCATACACAAAATGAGCCTGAGCTATTACTGAGAGTGTACATGGTCCGTCAGATGCTCCCTGGGCAATATGACTGTCAGCTGCCAGCAGGTGATCCAGAACAGGATAAGGTTAGGCTTTCTTAATGTGCTTGAGAAACACACACTCCACAAAATGCTTTTAAACACATTTTGTCTTTAACTCTGAACATCACTTGCCTCTGAGCAAAGAGTTTACCTAGAGCTTCAGTTCATCCTTTAAAAGTCATTACAGAATCATTAGCAATAATTACAGAAAACTCAGAATCAGTTTAAAACGGGTGCAAGTAAAAAGAACAGTGCTTATTGGTGAGCAAGGACTGTATGTTCATCCAAGTTACAAACTAGAACTCTACCATAACTGATTAACTCACCTTCTCTGTGCCTCCATCTCATCTGGAGATGGCCCATTCTGGACCTGGCGCTGGGCAGCTGGACCTACAGAAAAAATGAGAGAATGCTATTAGGAAAGCAAACATGGCTAACTTTAAAAAAAAAAAAAAAAGTGCCACTCAGATGAATTACTTCTCCATTTTACTACGAGAGAAAAAACCTCAAGCATTATTGTCCTCTCTTTGCTTTATTTTTTTTTAATTCATTTTTTTCTATTAGACAAATCATCGCCTCCTGTAAATTTTTAGTCCCACTGGGAGAATCCAATGGCTAAATGTGTGAGCAATTTGTCCAGAAACTTGGCATCGCGGTAGCTGTAGACTACATACTAATCCCTTGGCAACGGTGAAGACCCGTAGTGTTGCAAACGATGTCCTGTGGAAGGACAGTCCATCGCACTGGGATGCATTTCTAGCTTCTACAGAGTTCAGATCTAGCCTCCCTGGATTATTCTGTGCTTGCACAGTAATTCAACCACAGTGCTGAGTTTGTGAGCATACTTGCTAGCTAGCGCTGCTCTGATGCTGAGCTGGCATCAAGAAGCTACCTGATGGAAGGAGATGCAAAATTAAACAAGCCTTATACAAAGGTGGCTTTTCTTTTTACAATGCTGTTGGTCTTCTGCTTCTGCAGGATTCACATCAAGCTGAGCTTTCACTGGCATTCACCAACAAAACCAAACTACACGTTACACCTTAAGTCACACCTCCTCTCTTGACTCTGATCATTTAATCTCTGGTTTTGGACATTTAATCAAGCACACTGACACTACATGCCATTTTCAGAAAGAAATAATTATTCTGAAAATAAAAATCATTGTTGGTAACATAAGCTACAGTGGTCTTGCATTTGGTGGAAGGAGGATTGTTCCATTGATTTGACGAGGTGGGTTTCAACTGGGACTAAACAGATAAGAGTTCTATTAAATGCAACAGCAATTTTCCTGATAAACAGCACTGAGAAATAGATCCGTTATATGCAGGAAATTATTATGCCTACCTTATTTTTTTCATTTTCAAATGCAAAATTTCATCCTTTTAAAAGTTATCCAACAGGAGTAAATCAGAATTAAAGACTTACAAACCCAAATAAGTCACTCACAAGTCATTAAGGATATTTCTCTCAATTTTCTTTATATGTTTCTGCCAGGCAGAATGTCATCTGAAAATGAATTTAGAAAGTATGACTGCGTGAAAACAGAAAGGATGGCAGAAATGCATTGCAGTCAGAAATTCTGGTGTGTTGACTGATCCTGATGAAATTGTGCCTATTTTTGAAATGTTCTTAAGGACTAACATTTGCAGAAGGGGAACAGAGCACTTTCTGAAAATCAGGCCCATGTATTCCAGTTTTGGGTATCCCAAAAATGGAGCCAGTGACAACCATTGAGTCAAAAGCTCTGACATTTAAAAATATCTTAGGACTGGGTATGAAGACAGTTCACTTCTTTAATGTCTCATGACTGACAACTTAATATTGTTTGTCACAGGCCTTTGGCAAACTATTTAGACAGAAATGCCACATTTTGTAAAGATCACATGAGACAATGCGGGCGGAGAGGGTGGGTTTTTTGGAAGCAAGCCTCAGGAAAAAACTTGGCAGGTATTTGGGAAGCACAGAGCAGGAGGCTCATGTGTAAGGAGTGTAAGCTGTAACAAGGATGCCGTGTTCCTGTGTGAATGCTTGCTTGTACTGTGCATCTTCACCACTGAATGAAAGAAAGCCAGAGCTACCCCTGAGCAGCAGTTACAGAGTGAATTTAAACTTCTTCTGAACACAGTAGGAAGACAGGTAAGGTCCCATCCCCAACCTCTGGAATTGGACCGGACTCCCCACAGTTACCAGTGCCAGCGGTTTGGACCCTGGCTCTGGTGTGTGCAGGTAACACCCACGTTCTCCTGTGCACATACACATCCCTGTGAGATACTTCAATAAGCAGACTTCTGGCTGAAGTCAGTTACACCTTCCTCACCAGGTAACGAATTCCACCATGACAAGCCTTAGCCATGCTCATCACTGCCTGTGATTTCATCACGAGAAAACTTCCCTTGTATAAAGACTCAGAGCATCACACAGAAGCCAGCACTCTGCTTGGAAAGAGGACTAAAAGTAGGTGCCAAAGCGAGCAAGAAAGGCCAGAGGATGAGGCAGCAGAAACAACAGTTCTTCCCTGGCAATAAATCGTGTCAAAGTATATAGGAGGCTCTAATGATGCCATCTTCATCTGGTACTATGGCATGAATCTTCCCTTGGGGCCAAATGCCCAGAAAAATGAGGCAGTGTGGCCAGTTTGACTAATATGAGACATGCGGAAGGAATCAAAGACCAGACTATCAACACCACAAAAAAACCAACTCCTTTTTCCTGTGGGCACTGTTATGAACTGGCTATATAGGTTTAAAACCAAACAAATCCAACCAAATCAGTTTGGAAAGCGGCCTGAAGAAATCCTTTTAAGGCAATGTTACAAAGCACATCTGGAAGTTGGGGTTGTTGCTTTTTATCGCCTGGAGCTTTCTGAAGCTGATCTTGCATAGCAGTCAGGTAAATGAAAGAGCATATGAATCTGCAAACAAGTCCATCTCAATTTTCAGCACGAAGGAGTCCTAGTAAATTCAGTGAGTTTACTTATGTTTTCTGGTATGTATGTGTATGCTTGCAGGATTAAGACCACACTTGCAACTAAACGCACAGCTTTTGGTTGCAATACGTGGTTGCAAAATGAACACTGGCTTTAAAAAATTTGTCTGTGGTACAGCAAATACCTGATATATTCCCAGGGCAGACCACAAGTCAATTCAAACAATGCTACTGGAAAATTTTTCCCCCACTTCACTGAAATAACTTAATTTCACTCCCTTATTCAGAGAGGAGCTCCATGCATTAACAGTTCCTTTTTTTTTTTTCATTAAGAACCCCAGCTGATTGTTTCAGTTGGCAGGATTTTTTCTTATTATTTGGCCATAGTGTGAAATGTCCTTACAATGAAGCATATAAAGCTCCTAATTATGTTTTGAAATTGCCAATTTCTTCATAGTTTCTATAGAAATGCTCTCCTCTTTTGGCATACAAAAACAGGAGAAAAAAGATCAGAAGGAAAGAAGCTACTTCAGACCTGACTCAGTAAATAATCAACATTCAAAAACTCTTTGTGTTAAGTGGTGACAAGTTTTCAGATATTTTTATTTGCACATTAATTTAAAAAGCCAAACAACTTTTCAGATGCACAGGCTACATGACTGCACGGCCCCCCAAAATACCTTAATTCTCTCTGATATCTTGAGAGATGAAACAATTAGTGTTTTCTGCGTAGTGACTAATTCCTCTCTTTTGCAGGTTTAGATTTCTTACTTAAACCAACACACTGCAGCAAAACATCATTAATTTATTCAAATCTTTTCCAAACTCATTTTTCTTCTGTTTTACTAGTGACCAGCAGTGAGACATTAAAGAAATTAACTGTCTTCCCTTCAAACTGAATCTTAAGATATTTTTAATGTCCTCTTCTGCACATTAGTTTTGTTTATCACAATTTTCTTCTCAAAATGCTTTAAAAGTGAAGTACCCTAAAAAAGTTGGGAGATAAAAAAAGCAAGCATGAACAGAAGAGGAGGATGAAGCTATAATAGGTAGCTTGTCCTCCCTCCTGAGTAAAACAAGAAGCAGTGGAGTAAAAGTTGGTAAGATAATGCTACCTAAGGAAAAGCCTACATCAGCTGCAGAGGTCAATCACAGCCTGTGGGAACAGGGATACCTGTTTTGTGTTCCTGCAGAGGCTTGTATTGATTGGAAGCTGTTGGAAAAGAGTTTGAGGAAAGTTGTATGTGGAGTTGTCCTGAGATAACAGGCTGTCCAGGACAGTCACACCTTTTGCTGCCAGGGGGGTTACAGCTCTTCTTGCCACAGTGGGGAAACACACTGGTTCTATTTGGCACTGGTTGTTGTTTTGCTTGAGTTACTTGCAACCATAAGAAATAATTCTTTCTGGCATCCTGCTTGTGATCTTATTCAAACCAATCATTTTTCTATAGTAATATGAAACCTTAATTTACAAACCCTTTATAAAGAAAAAGGTTAGATGCACCCTGCTTTGGCAACCAAGATTTTGCCTGAAGGTGGCCAATACACTTAAAACTCCAACCCAAGCTTTCAGGTCTGTTCATTGCCAGAAACATAAATTCTGCTAGATCTCCCCCCCACCCCAGTCCATATTTAATAATCCAGGCAGGGATTATTTTTACACTTGGTTCTGTATGTGTATGCGCTGCAGTGCACATACAGCAGACACTGGTTTGACTGAGGGTTTTTTAAATTCAAGCGGATTGCTAGATTTATCTCCTCTCCACATTTTTAGGTATTTCTCACACCTGAGCAGACATGAACGGTAAGTGCTCTCGGTCATGGCATCCTCATTTAAACATGCTTCTCGAGTTGCCGTGTGAGCTGCCTCCAACCCTGGCAGCTTTGGGAACAGCCTCACAGAGAAGAGTGCTTAGCACAATAACCAGGAGAGACAGTTTTGCTACTGACCCGTTTGCAGCTTCACAGCTGTTGCGATCTACATTTTTAGCAACTACTTAATGCAGGAGATACGCTGTGAATGTCTGTTTCCTCGCTTCGTTGCTTTGTAATAATTAACTGCATTTTTGTATAAGCATCTTGTGATTCAGCTCAAGGCAGATTTTGGGAGCACACGGATGTTTTCCATGTTTGCTTTTTCTCCTCCCACTCAGCCACGCCAGCACCCACTCTGCCGTTCCCCAGCTGTCCCTAAAGATGGCGATGGGGAACTCCTGGCATACGGCACTGTTTTGCAGTGGGTGCGATGGTCTCCATATGCCGGTGGCCGCTCCTGCACCACTGCACCCTGCTACTGCTCGGACATGTCCGCATCTGGACCCACAGCCAGCCACAGAATAGGGCCAAAGCTGTCACTGAAGGAAAACCTATGCTCCAGCTTCTACTCTGGCATAGCTGGTGGGAAGGCACGAGCAAGCAGGAGCAACGTCATCATTTCTCTCCTGCTGGGGCAGCCCCAAGCAGGGTTTCTTTTTCCTCTTTTACTTATGCTACAACTGCAAGCACCACTGACTGCATGCATTCAAGAAAGTGGCAAAACTAGGCCCATTTCCCTGAGCAACCAGGATTTTGTGCTTCTTCAATACAGAAGGTCTAGTCTAACCCACTTACAGATCTTTTATTCATTATACACACTGAAAGCAGCCCCCAGGTGGGGTTTCTGCAACCCCTATATAGCCTCCATGGTGCTTATGGACCGGTGTGATGAATGTGGTGGGTCCAGAGTCAGAGCTGAATAAGAAATATATCTGGGCTTTAAATTTATGAAATTGAAAATTTTTGTTCTGCATATGAACAGAACGTGATGATTTTGTGTGAAAAAAACCACAGCAGTCTATGGGAGGAAAAGAGGTGAGAAACAGACGGAGAGCTCTCCCTCATTGATTGATGGTTTCAGCACATGTTTGGATTTCAGAAGACTCAGGTTCAGGCACCAGGTCTGATCCATCACGATTTATATCCTGGGAATGTGACATCAACACTTGTTTATCCTGACCAAAAACAGAAAAAAATCATTCCAGATTACAAGTTCCTGCAAAGCTTTTCTTTCCCACAGAAGTATCTTTTAAGTAATTTGGCATTTTCTGAAAGAAAAAAGCCCATCAGTTGCCAAAAGCACTTCTGACCAATGCTAATCCCGGCGTCCCCAGTCAGGTACAGCCTGGGCCGGGGCACTGGGGAGGGAGCCCCGGCCAAGCTGCTGCCAGCTCCTGGGGCCACCCTGCAAACCCACGCCGGGACTCGGCTGGAGGGTGCATTTTACCGTCTTCACCATCACCTCTCCTCTTCACCCCCGCACAGCTGGGGGGGTTCCTCGCTCCCGGCCCTGCTGATGGCCGATCCCCCCCACCCCACGTGCCCCACAGGCAGACCAGCCTTGCGCCGCGGGTGTGAAACCCAGTGGGCCCCGGCCCCGCTCCGGCCGGAGGGGGGAAGTTATCTGTGTCTCCTCACACCGCCTCTTGCCCCCGTTCACAGCCTGGCTGTCGGTTTAGCTCTCTTGCTGCTGTTGGGCAATCACGCCGCCGCCGAGACTCTGTCAGCGCTCGGAACATCTGCCTTTACCCTGAGGACCTCCACCTGCTCTCGGCCCCGTGGGCCTGTCCCGGCGGGGACAGCGTGTTCGGCAGGGGTCCCGCCACGGCCACGCGCCACCAGGCAGCGCCCACCGAGGGAGCAACGTCCCTTCGCTAGCGACACCGCGCTCAAACTCATTAGTAGAGACAATTACCCTGGACAAAGCGCCGATCTAATTAGCCTAGATAAAGCACATAGATAAAGCAGGGTGCCTACACTACTTCTGGGGCCCAAGCTAGTACAGCCAGAGTTGGATGACAGGGCAGGTCACGCAGACCTAAATTTCCACGGCGAGTTAAAGGACTGGGAAGAGGGATCACCCCACTCGCCGCGCCCCGTCACAGCAGAGCCACGGGCCCCTCACGTGTGCTACCACGCTGGCCCAGCGTTTCATGCCGGGGATTTGGGACTCTGCACGTCCTGCCTCGGTCGATGTGCAACAGCTCAGGCGCTACGCGTGCTGTGGGGAGGGAGCGTCTGTCTGACAGGGATGCAGGGGCTGAGGCAAAGCACGGACAGACGGACGAATGGGGCGGTTTTGTCCATGGGTCACTAGTGGCTCAGTTTGAAAAATTTTGACGCCGTTAGGGTTTTATCGCGCTGTTAACTATGTGACAGAACGCCGACAGCTCCGTACAGGATCCTGTTGGATCATTTGAATCACGGCAAGCAAAACCACCCTGGGAGAGAGAGGGAGCACACCCACCGAAGGGAGGGTTTGGGTACAGGGCCACAAAGCCTCCTTTCAGGCAGTGCTTGCCTCATTCCTATTAAACATTAACTTGAAATAGAAAGTTTCAGAGAGTGTTATTCACAGGCTGGGTGCCTCCACCGCGTTTTTAACAGAGTGCACTAAATACCTTCTATAACATCATTTACACATGGGCCAAACCTTTCCTCTGAGACTGCAAAGAACTTTATCAGCCTTAATTAAGCTTCACCAATGCTGTGAGGCAGAAGTTAAGTGACTTGATTACACCCAGACCATGTCTGCACAAGTAAAATTTGTTTGCATCAATTTACCTACAGGTGAGATTTGCTACCAACACAGTTAAACCTATGCAAAAGGTCACCTAAGGCACTCTTATTGTGATGCAGACCAAATTAGTTTTGGTTTGACCTAAGGCAAGAAGAGTGCAGTGAAATGAGCATTTCCAGCTCTGTGCCAGAAAACTTCTCTCTCTACCCCCCTCCCTTGTCCCTTGGTGACCAACAGTGCTGCAAGTCTGTGGCAGTGCAAAGTAAAACACATCCTCTTAAAACCCAGCAACATTTCACACAACCTCATTTTACCTTATACTACACTGGATGAGGAGCAGTGTGTATCCAGGTACCAACTCTCAGCTAAATTATAGAAACTTCCAACTTAGAAGCTTTTAAAAGAGCCATTCCCAAGATTGCTATTGCTTTACTTTTATCTTTTACCTTTTACCTGTAAGATTACTTTAATCTAACATGAAACAGGCCCTCAAACTGAAATAAGGGTGTGAGCACAGAGGGCCTGTATGCAGTTTGTTCATTTAAACTAAAAATGGATTTAACATTCACTGCTGAAACTTTCTGATGTAGATAAGACTTAAGGACAGTGACAGAGCTGGAAAAACAAGCCTGGTATTTAACATGGGAGTGCCCCACCCTATCATTAATTCACACCTCCTGCAAGTACATATGTACAGGTGTGTGCACTGTGCACAGCCCTTTTTTTTTCTTTTTTTTTTTAGGAAAACCAGCAAATGCAATTGCAGGGATGCCTACATGCACAACCACACAGCTGTGCATGTGCACTAAGCAGGATGGAAAACACGAGATCCAGAAAGGAGTTACCAAATAGAAAGGCCATGTAAAGATCCAGTGCTGCAAGATGATTAGAAAGAAATCATCTTCAATTCACCAGAAGTGCTACTGAACACGTCAACATGAAACCAGTGAGCCTTTGACTCTACTGCTAAAGCTGTTAATTCAGTTATTTTGCATAAAATATGATGGCAATTATTTGATTCTGGCTGTTTATCTGTCATGGCACTGGCACAGCATTTGATAATTTTTCATGCTGGTGTCTCGGTTGAGCTGGAGGAGAAAAACTTATTTTTTTCATTCTGAATGCAATAAAGATGAGATGGTGCTAAAGCAGCTCCTGCAGTAAGCAACTGCACTCTGACAGCAGGGTTCATATTTAATATGTGAAGGACATGGCTCAGGTGCATTTATCTCAGTGTCAGTGCCTCAGCTCAGGAGCACAGCTTGGGTTACCTCTCACATAAAAGACAGCACAACCAGCTTTAAAAGAAATTTAAAAATACACTGTGCAAACAGGAGGCCTTCCACAATGAGGTGGCTCCAGGGCTATCGGGGTGAGCATCTCCTGCAGAACGCAGCCTGGGGCGGTGGGACTGCATCCCCACGGTTAGGGCATGGAACAGGGGTGGGACGTCCATGTGGCTAGTCTGGGACTCCCTGTATTTTAACTGGTGAATGATTAATGTAAAATGTAAGAAAGAATTGCATGAGAACTGGGAATTACTTTCCTCTCAGCAGCTCAGCTCTAACGGGAAGAAAAACACCGCACACTGATCTAGAATAGCATGAGCTCGTCAGGGTGTGGGGAGGTGGGAAATGAAAGCTGCAGTTCCCCCTGGGCAGGGGAGGTGGCTGAACCTTGGTTCCCCACTTCCCAGGGAAGTGCTTCAAGCACCAGACCTTCAGGATGGCAGCAAAGCGAAAGGCGATGCCTACACAGCTAACTGCATCAGGCCCCAGCACTGCGGAGCCCACTGAAGGTGTTGGGACAGGACCCGACCCCGTGCAGCGCCGGCTTTCCAAGAAGCAGAGAGTACGGCCAGCAAGACGAGCGCAGGAAACCCCCGCGCAGGGCCGGGAAAGGTGGAATTGGAGCATCCCGGGGGGATTCTGTTTGCTGTGCTGAGCTCTGAGCAAGGAAGAACTAATTCAGCGACTGCTCAATTATGCACTAATGAAATAGAGGCAGATAAGGCAGCCACCTGCCACACAGCACCGAGCGGGGGGACCGTCAGCACCTTCCTCCTTTGCAGGGGCTGATGCAGGGGCTCTGCTGCATTTAGAGAAACAGCCTTGTTTCCGCAGGCAGTTTCATGATAAGTAAGCATCCTACTTAGTTGATGACTGATTGCTTTTGTTATGGGAACTGCCACTGACTCTGTGAAAACCGGTGTGTGCACAGAAAGCTATGGGAATAGTTCTTTTTTTGGGGGGTGTGTGGAATAAAAGGTGTTGCTGAATTTCTCAGGGTGTGATTCCAATGTTGTTGGCTTTATGAACAAGTACAGGGAAGATGATGGGACAAGATGCCAATCAGTGCCGTAAGTGAAAAAGCAATCTGTAAAACTCAGGACCATGAGAGTAGCTAAAAAAAAGTATTAAATAAAACCAAGCCCACAAACACTTCAGTTCTTTTGGGTTTTTTCCTCCTTTTTTTTGATTGTTTTTTTTAGAATGTGTGCCAAGCCTACTTTCCTGCACATCCAGGTTTGAAAGCTGTCAATAAAGGTTAAGATTAGCTCATAATCTTGTGCCTCCAGGTGGTAATGGTGCTTTAAGAAAAACACCAGATATCATCAGACTCTTGTTAAAATTGAGACCATTGGCCATACTGAGAAGCTGTGCCCTCCCCGCCACTGCACTGGGGTCTGGTTAACGCCAGAGCCCAGGCAGCAGATGCTCCAAAGAAGCTGAGGGTGTAAATCGATACACACCACCTAAACATATGGCTTATATTGCAAAGATATTTTCCTGAATTTGGTTTCAATGAGGACATGAATTGTTTTGCTCTGGTGACAGTTTGCCAGGTGCTGTCCCAACAGAGGAGGGAGCAGTGGCAACGCTGGCCTTGTGCTCTGCAGTCAGATCATCGCTGAGCTCAGAAAGCACTTTCCCACTGACGTCCCAAGCCCCAGGTCTCCGTTCTGTGAAATATAAACTGAGTATCTTCCTTTAGTTACGTGTGACCATGTGTGTATTTGCACATGAGTACATGCATATACCTGTTTATAGCCACTTCATACTTAAAATTCCTTACATCAAATAAAAAGCAGGAATTCAATCCTTTCTGGGGACAAATTGAATCTCTGAAAATCTCTGAAGTCACAGGGAAAAAGAACCCAGCCACTGGCATGTACAAGAGTTCAATCAACTGATATTTACACACTTAGCTGGTCAAACATCATCTCTAGTTTTGTTTAACAGTAGAGACTTATGACACATTAGATCAGAAAAATATATATACATAGTGTAGCCTGGTGCAGCACTCAAGACGCCTAGAGCACCACGGTCTATTCTTGGCCCAACTCCACTATAACCTTGCAAGGCAAGTCTCTCAGTTTTTAAGTGTCTCCTTCCTCTTTCTCTGTCTGGTGAGACAGTAAACTCTTCAGGGCAGTCTTCTCCCCAGTGTGGAGAACAGCAGGGCCCCATATGTGCATTGGAGCAACATGTACACATAGAAAACACCACATTATAAACACACGGTTTGCATCTAGTTAATAGTTAAGATCCAGAAAAGATCCATTTTACCAAGACTTAAATCTCAAGACTGCTGTAAGACAACTAGGATGGGCACCCGTGCCTGGACAGAGTGCTGGAAGGCAGAGGACTTTTCTACAAAACATGAATACATGGCAATATATTTGGGGATTTACGAAAAAACATGAAAAAACATCATTAGAAATGGGTAGTACTCCTTGATAATAAACCCACAAGTCTAATAAATTCAACAGATGATAAACAAAAAAATTCAAATACAGCACCTGATCCCATTCACACTACACCAAAAGCCAAGCTCTCTGCTTAAGGGAAGCAAAAGTCCCACTGACTCAGAAAGTCCATAGTAAATCCACCCATCCTCCTCAGCCTAATAGCCCAACCCTACACAACCCTGCAAATCCTCATTTCCAGAAAAGCTGCCAGGAACTGACAGTCACAGGCAGGTCATTACGGAGAAAAACAATAGGTAAATATCCAGATAACTATAGCAGGTATAAAATGCTGCCCTTGTTCATATCTATTTTTTTAAACCAGTATCTATTCTGTGAGTACAGATGCTATTCATTAGCAAGTAAAGACAGAAGCAATCCAACACGTTGATTCAGAAGTCATTGTCCCATATTCTCACTGTAATGACTTCTCCTGATTTAACAGCCCTGACTAATGCCGGCGTCATTTGAACCTAATGGGTCATTTCTTTCAAATATTATCTCAGCATCCTGCTGCCCGCCTGCTGGAATTAAAAGCAAGCAAAGGACAAACAATCCATCAATGAGCTACAACTGCAAGCGATTTCCCAGCACAACTGGATGGCGGCACAGAACATTTCCACACAAAACCGCCCTGGAGCAAGCATCCCTTCCCCCTTCCCAGGATGGCTGCCGCCGGAGCATGGCATGCAAGGGACGGGGCGTGCAAGGCAGCCGGGAGGTTTCCATCACCTACAAGACATTCGGCACAGGATGATGCAGTCACAGTGGCAGAGGCAGAAGCAGTGCCAAATCCATTCCCTGCTGACCATAGTATGGCAGCAGCCTCCTCAGCGCACTCCTCTCTGCACCTTCCTCATGCCCAGCACTTACCGACCACCCCGCTGCAGACCAGGTTTCACCAGGTGTAATCTATCCACAGCTGCAGCAGCAAAGTGGGCCCAGCCACTTAAATATTTAATCAGGCCATCTTCCTCGCCTATCACAATGCTTCGGGGTGTCTGAAGCCAGACTTCATTGTCTGGACTTTCACGTAATAACCATGAAGGTCAGAAAGAAATTGCATTTTCTGCCTCCTGCCCCAATCAGACCACCATATGTTCACCTACATGCAAGTACTTAGAAGAAATGCAAAGTGTGAATAAGCAGAAAGTTAGTTTGAACTGGGGAAAAAATGACTGCAAATGAACATGCAGGATCAAGGTCACTGGTGGCATAGCTGCTGAAGTCAAAGGGGTTACACCAGTGGTGAATGTTGAGCACTACTCTTAAAATTCAAGTATGAACATGCTGGATTCAGAAATAAATATGTATGGCTTAAAATCCCCATCTACTGTCTTTCAGTTCTTTCCATCATCCCATCATTCCTGATCTCCTCTGATCCCAACACTTTTCTCCCTTTTCTACTTTGTCTAACCACTTTCCTCTCTATATTTAAGGATGGCAGGTCTCCCAAAGGCAATCCAGTTGAAGTTAATGGACAGTTTGTATAAGGAGGCTAAACAGAATATTTATTCCCTGATATCTTTGCCTTATCGCCAGTCCTTTGATCCGTTTCTTTCCCTTCTCCTTGGCTTTGCATTATTCCGTCTGCTGGTGACTTCACACAGCCCAATCCTGTTCTCCTCAAGCAAATTCATAGCTGATTTAGGGCATATAGCTTCAGTGACACTACTCTGATTTAGATCGATTAATGTTTTGACCCACTGAACTCCGCAGGTAAGTCTTTTATCTAATATCTAAATTCTAGAGTATGCTGAACGAAAACTATAAGGCTCTTCCTGTGGTTAGAGCAGGTGAAACCCCAAGTGGAGACAGGTTCATAACTACCTGGCAATATATCAGAGCCACTCCTATCCTTTTCAAACAGTACATATTCAGCATAACTAAGTAGTTGGTTGCTCACTGTACCCGCCTCCTACAACATACTCTGAGTGTTTGAGTGATAAGTAGGTATTCTAATAGCAAAGCTGCTTATCATGTGTTTTCTAATGCTTGTTGCTATGAATTATTTATGTCACATTTTAAGTCTACAATATCGATACCTCTCAGGTATGCTCCACTATCAGATGCAGCAAACCAAGTATTAACTAATTAATATTTGAGACAGCAAAAACTGTTAATATCAAACTATTTTTTCACTATGGCACACAGATGGTCTAAATTCTACCTGCATATGCTCATTGTTTTCTGCTTGCTGGCTTATAAAGTCATTAGAGGCACATCGGCAAACAGGAATATTACACTCAAACCTGAGTGTAAATTCAGGGTCCCATAGACATAAATGCCATTGGTCTTATGTAATTACTTTCTGAGGGTTTCAGGAAATCCAGAAGTACATTTAAATGAACAGAATTGGCATTATAATGATAAAACTGTAGATTACATTTTGTCATCAGGACTCCAGTTTTTTGAGAGAAAAAGGTATGATCAAACCATTGCATTTTCAGTTTTGAGGACACTCCAAATCCCTTTTGTTCTCCTGTGCTTTCCTCCCATATCTCACAATGAAGGGAAGCATCTGGCTGGTGTAAAATATCAGCTCTGACCTCTGAAGCGCTGACTTATCCTGCACCACCACTGGAACCACCTGTTCTTTCAAAAGGCGATTAAAAACAATATACCAAACTAATGAGGGAATCTGTAAACCCAGAGATGTACAACTTCATTCTGTCAGAAGAATACATCTAGCTCTTTCAATGACTTACTTGGCCAAGACTATGTGTTACCCTGTGTTTTCTTCATTATTGTCTTAAACACTTACCTCTTACATACTAAGATTTTGGTGTCTAAGGGGTTAAATATGCTCATGACTAATAAAAAGCTGAAAAATATCCTTCAAGGCTAAAGTGCAAATCTCAGGCTGATCTAATAGAGATTAACAAATTCCTGCAGATCCTTCTACTGACTTACCACCTGCACAGAAAACACCCTGCCAACAAAGTCTGCCACGCAATGAGCGAGTGGGTATGCTTACTTCTCCCTCCACCTAACCCTAGAATTAACACAATATTTTTAAATAGCTCATTCAAACACAAAGTGGGGCAGCAGAGCCAGTGCCACCATGTGACTGAGTAAGTGGCACAGCATGGCTTTAGACAATCTGCAAGGAGAGCACATATGGACCGGGAACAGGTTCCCTCAGGGACTCCACCATCACTTCTGACTATGAAATGAAGCTCCGGATCCACAATCACATCAGCAAGAAAGCAACCCTCGGAAGTGGGAAATTGCAGCATGGCCTGCAGGAAAAATAATTAAAGAACCTGAGAAAGCAGCTGCCCCAGAGGGTATGACGTGAGCCACCACCTCTGCCTCCTACTTCGGACAAACAAAGTTACGACTTGCTGGACACTATCAGCCTTGGTCTAAGTTTGGAAAAAAAAAAATCAGGTGTGGCCGAAAACGTTGTGACCAAATGTTTTCATAACACCTGTATTGGGATTCCTAAGCTGTGGTACACGTGCCACCAGCTGTATGCAAGTCACTTACAAGTGATACTTTGCCGTGCAGCACGTGGTATTGGGCATACACCCCCCAAGAAACCTCATAATTTCTTACTGTCATTATTTGACTCTTGCCTTCACAAAGGTTACATGCCAGCTTGCCTGTGGCAGGACAGATCACTCCTGAATGAGGAGCACTTGCAGATGTTGTGCATCTAAAGAGATTTAAAGTAACAATTCAATTGACCATGTCTTACTCCTGTATAAAAAACAACCTTGACCCTATTTTGAGCATGAACCAATACCAGCTGGCTAGAAGGAAAACACTCCCTCAACTAACTGCACCTGTAATCCTTGCAACAGGAAATCAATTGTGCAAATTGCATTTTGACAAATATAAATCACTCCTGAGTCTGTAACAAAAGCTGACAAATCACTCTTGATGCCCAGCGCTTACCGGGTACAGCAGTCCTCTGAAAGGAGATGTGCTAGAAAAATGCTTCTTTTTTTAACAGAAGTTGGAAAACTGTAATTCCACAATTCACAGCAGTAAAAATAAAGGACAGCTCTGATCCTGCAAGTGGTAGCAGGCAGGTGGCTCTCCTACATGAAGCCTTTTTCAGGAAGACTGTAATTATCTGTTTGAGAACCTACTGATTATACGTGGAGACTGTGTGCACAGGAGCCAATATGCAGCTGATACAACTTGTGTCATTTTACTTTCTGTACATTTTGCCCTTAATTGAAAAGGTTGCTTTCCTTTTTTATTCCTAATATCTACTATCCATGCTTGGGGAGGCACTCAACAGCGCATTGGACACCTAAGAAGCCAGAGGCTGTGCCAAAACTGAAATAACACTATGAAGTGAACTGAGTGCTTGGTTCCATGATTTTAGTAGTGTCTTTATCCACTGGCACTCTGAGAAGGTCTGCACTCTAAAGAGCTCTGGAAAACACTCAAGAAGGAGAACAACGAACTTTTAAGTTCCTCAGTTGGGCAAAATATACTAAAAAAGCCATTGTCATGCCATTGCCCAGATCATTGTAGTCCTGAACGTGGAAACTGGTTTCTTTTACTGAGGATCCGTGTCAGATGTTTTGTTCCACCTGTAGAAGCCGCTTACTCTGAACCAGGCTTAACTTTATATTGCCTTTCTCTGCTCTAAACCTCCATTTCCATCATCACTTCCAAAGGACTCCTGGGTACCGTGCCAAGGAGAGCTGAAGTGTTTCCCACCAGTACACGATGCTTGCGGGATGGCTGTTAGTCTGCAGGCACCACATTCACATACTCTAGCAATTTGGTTCGAGTAAGATTGTATGGAGCAGAGCTAAGACCTGGGAGAAAGCACCCCGCTCATCTCCACGCTTTGTCTCTCTTGGAGCTGCTCCCTGCACGGAGACCTTGGATGAGCCCAAACTGAGCTGGGACTCCAAGTTGATGGATCCTCTCCCAGATTTCAGCATCTGCAACACCGGCACAAGGGAGCGAGACCAACCTAGGAATACAGCATGTAACCTTAATTTCTTTTAGGGATAGCCCAGGTTCAGGTGCCTGAACCAAGACTCACTCATAGGAGTGAGAAGACTCACCTGGCACAGCATCTATTTCAGAACTAGACCCTAATATATATTTCCAGTTACAAAAAATTTTAAAAAGGATGCGAGACTGAAAGTTTCTGCCAAGAAATACAGAGCAAGAAGCATTCCAGCCAGATGCGAGTCTCACAGACTGAGCCCAGAAAACCCCCACTGACTCAAGTTAATGATTACAGCTACCAGAAATTTATCTGCGTTGGAGCATCTTGTACTGATGCCATTCTCTAATAATATGCTATGATTAAATCATGCCAGTGTTTGTGGTACTAAATGAAACTATTTTTAAAAGACATGCTTGCACTTCACATATCTTTTCTTTGCAGGGTACTGCTAGGGGCAAAATAGCTGTACAGGAAAGATGAAGGCTGGTAGGTCACTTCTGACGACAGTTGCCCCACTTGCAAGTTATTTAAGCTGCTGCCTGTCAGTAGCCCATAGTAAGGTAACAATTAAATAGTCACTAGTAGGATACCTGTATTACAATATATTGCTTTCTAAATCGTCTTTTACAAAAAATTTCAATTAATTTAACTGATAGGGAATTTTGAAGTCTATGCCACCCTGCTATTAAGATCATTTGGTATAAAGGAAGTGCTGGCATGGATTCGATACTTTTCAGAGGGCTCAACTTTCATTAATTTAAACTTGCAAATTGATTATGATTCACTTGCAAATGTTCAGAAAGTGCATTCTGTTCCCTGAGACTAAGAACAGGCATTTTGGGGGAGACTGGGATGTACATTTCATATGATGCAGAAAGCCTAGGAACCAAGAAAAAGCTCCAAACTCCTGTAAAGAGGCTAGCAAGCACAATTCAAAAATACTTCAGCTTTGCGAACTTCTGGTTACATCACCAGTCTCCCAAAACCTCCTCAGCTATCAGTGCCAATCTGAAAGAGGGATGAATCCTCCCTGGTGGTGTGTCTCCCCACTGGTTACAGGAGGAGCTGGGGTGAGACTTCACACCAGACTTTCAGTCCTGTAAATATAGCTGGGATGAGTCTAATAAACTCTACCGAAATACCCATAGATTCAGGGAGGGTTTAGAAAACAGAATATCATTCTGCATCTTGGCTCACCATCCTGCTCACCGCTGGTGACTCACTGTTGGGTGTGCCAGAGCAAGCCTTGCGGGGGGGCATGGCGTGCAAATGCTCCTTGTAGCGAGTAATAAATACCTGTTTGGCTCTGTCTTACCATACCTTCCCCACGGAATGAGGAGCGGAGGTTTATTAAACACTGCGCTTGGGTGACCAACTTTCTGTCCTATTGCCTGGCTTTCCTTACTAAAAGGAGGCTGGCAAGGTAAGCGGTTGTGAGACAGCTGTGACACAGGGCACATATCTTCCCTCCCAGCGCAGGGAAAAATGACTTCCCAGAATGAGAGTTAAAAATAGCTGGTTTGCCTTAAAGGGCGTATTCATTTTGAAACATGGAAAACAAGTCTTAGCTGCCACCTCTAATATGACAGGCATCTTTAGTAGCCTGCTCTCTGTCAAAACACCTACTGCCCTGCTCTTCTGTATTCTCCTTAAATTTTTGCCATTTCAAATTGTAGAAGCTTTTCACCACATTCGGAGAAGCTTGGGGGGACAGCGGGCAGATATGGCCTTCTAAATTGCCTTAAAACCAGACTTATTCACACCAAAAAGGCTCTTCAAGGTTATTTCTTGAAATCTACTGCAGCGCTGCCTTTCTTCCCACATTTCTTACACCAGCGTTGTTTCAGCTCCCCAGCTGAAACTCTTAGCCCCACTCTGTGCCTATCCACCCAGGCGGAGGGCAGGCTGGCCGCATCCTGCCAGTGCTGAGATGACCAGACAGTCCGGTTCGGACACCATGTATCAGCACCAGCAAGGCAGGTGCCCAAGCTCAGTGCTCTCAGAGGTAGGGTGGATCCTTTCAGACCCGGTATATTTACCAGTGATGGTAATGGGCCAGTTGGGAAAACGTAACTGAGGAAGTGGTAGATTCTTTATCACATGCAGTTGTTAAATCAAGACTGTGCTTTCTAAACTATGCCTTTCTAGCACAAACAGGGCATTATGTACTTGGTAAAGAATTTGCAGGCACAACACCGTAGGTTTGAACAACTGAGGTTAGAGTAGATGGCTTTAATGATTTCTTCCGACTCTAAAAATCTAGGAATGTAGCATCATCGGTTATCACTTTCTTTACACCAAAGATCTGCTTGACTCTTCTGGGAATCCATTAAAGCTTAAAAGCCCGCCAAGCTGAGAAAACTACCGTGATATTTCCAGCTGCTTTCCCCAGATTTTTACATTAATCCTTCCCCCAGCCCCGAACAAGCCTTGCCACTTTTGTTTGAGCAGCTTGAGCAAGGAGCATGGTTGGGCTGCTCCTCTCTACAGCTCCTTAAGGGCTCCCCCCTCCCTATGTGTCCCCTCTCAGGTATTGCCAAGCCACTGAAGGAACTGGGAAGCTTTCCTTGCCATTCCCTGACATGGGTATAAGCATTTCTTTGCAAGTCTGGAAGCCAGCACCACAATTCACATGGAAGAAGCAGCTGACACTACCGAGCAGAGCCTACCAGGGCTGCAAACAGCTTGCAGATTTAAGTGATAGCCTAAATAAGAACCACTCTGAATGTCATTCATAATAAAGCCAAAACACTAGCAATGTCCCGCACTTTTCTCACGTGCAGAAGTGGCAAGCAGGAGACAGTGCTTGCTATCCAGCTGCCAAGGACGGGACCTGGTTGAACGCCCCCTCCCCACCCCCAGCACAAACCCACCCAAAACAGCCGAGAAACGTGAGCAATTCCGCATCTTGCTGATGAAGTTCTGAATCTACACGTCACCCAAGCTGAACTGCAAAGCACGGCTGCCTGCCCTAGTTATCAAATGACCTGAAATTCAGCACGATCATCTGCCATAACAGCTGGTTCATTGACGACGAGAGAAACTCCTGCCTGGCTGCTGAACCAGAGCCAGTGCCGGCAGCCCGCGGACCCGGCACGCACGCCCTCCAACGCCGAGATGCTGCTCCCACCCCCCTGCACGGCACGGCCTCAAAACGTCTTGTGCTCTTCGAATTCTGCACGCTCGCTCCTCCCTCTACGTATTTATTTTTCATCTGTATCATTAAAAAGAGATTTCAGAGTCCTGGCACTTCAAAAGGGGGAAAAATAATGAAATGTCCTTCCCTACGAATTAAAGTGAAGGTGAGGTTGGATCTTGTCAGTTTTCTTTCTTTCTACCTAGGGCGCTGAATAAATAATAAACCGCACTAACAAATTTACTTCTTTTTTACAGTGGCAACCTATATAGGAACATGAGTACGAAACAGTGAAATGATTGTACGAGTAAGAGTTAAGTGCCCAACACGGGCAAAGTTGGGGAGCTAGATAATTTTGTCAGATATTATGAATTCTTTTTTAAGAATGACTCATGTTCAAACACAGTGATACTTTCTGAAGTTGCTTTGATGTACACCAAATTATATTTTTCTATTACATTGACAAAAAAATCTAATCACATATTAGTAAATTTTTACAGTTTTATTACTGCGAAAGGCAATATTAATGATATTTATTACTCCTTAATAATGAAATAAACAGAATTAAATGTTTGGACTATATCCTAAGGTACTTGCTTTTGTGCTTCTTCCCCAATAAGAAAAGAAGAATGAAAGCTGAACATAATATTTTATTGAAGACCTCCCCTCAGCTGAAACTCAGTGCTACTCCTTTGAACCCAATGAACATAATTTCCCGCTAAATTGGATCTAGACTATGGTGTTTTCTGTGCTGATCTGTCCTCTTGGGTAAATAGCATTTTCTCATTTGCTAGCTGAAATGAGAAATGAGGACTGCACATGTTCTTAATGTGATGTGTGTCAGTCCTGGAAAGTCCAATAGCTTCACATTGCTAATGTTGTGCCTAAGCAGCATCTGTCCTTTGAATTTCATGTATGTAGCTGGTGGTAGTTGTTGCTACAGAGTCCATATGTGCATAAGCAAGACCAACGTTTGGGCTGAACATATGCCTTATTCTCTGTGTTTACTTCAAGGTAGGCTTCAGAATCCTTCCATCAGCAGAGAGAACATACTGTAAGTGAGAATATACCCATGAATATTTGATTAGGGACACACAAAAAGAATCTGAAATCATATGGTACAAAGATTTTAGCTAAAGCATGCATGAACAAGCAATGTAACTAATATTAAATGTATGCTTGTATTTTTCTTGTCTTGCAGTTTTGCCTACACATCAACGTGAATTAAACAAATTGAAACCCCACATTGAACAGCATCAGATCTAACTGTAGTGCAAAATATTTCCCTAATGAATTTCAGTTTTCATATTTTCTCCTATAAAGTGTTATCATGCTACTGAATAAAAGCAGATTATTAATATATATGGGGAATTTATATTAAGCCAGTTATTTTGGCTAATTTATGAGAAAATACTATGAAACATTTTTATCCATATTAATAAATCTTTTACTTGTGGGCTACTGTCACTGATGCCTTGGTTTTATTTTTAGATGCTGTTTGCTAGGTGCTGACAAATACATGCATGGAGTTACTCCCTGTCCTGGACAGATCATAATCTAGGCAAGTAAGTCTCAATCTTCTAATAAGGGGATTCCCATTTGCAAGGCAGGGACACCCTGCAGTCGTAGTCGCATTAGCTGGGATCTCCCAACAGCCAGATGGGGAGGAGCACTGCCAAGCTCTGAGCCTTGCCGTGTCCTCAGCCTTGATCTGCGAGACAGACACATACACAAAATACACTGAGAATGGCTCGGTGAAACCCAAAGGACAGGAGTCTTCCCACTGGGGGTGGCTGTGCTGCTTTTGCAACCGCAGGAGAATTCCTGTCTCTATCGGTATCCTTGTTTTCACCTCATGGAAGAAAGCAATGGTGAAGACATCTTATTTCATAGTCATGTGCTTGCCTGATTCAGGACAATACGCTTGAAGTGGTAGGTGAAGATCCAATTCTGCAAAGTGCTGAGCTCTGCATTAAGAGGAGCCAGCACCCTGTCTCTCCTGGCATTACAAGAAGTCAAGAGCACGTTCCTGAGATGCGTTGGAGTCAGCACCCTACTATATCAATCCCTCCACGAGTCCTCCTTTGCCATTCATCTTCATCCTGTCTGGAATTGTTCTAATATCTGGATGATGTGGCACAAAAGCCTTTTCTTAAGCCCCTCTTTTATTCATCAGCTGTGCTGGAGCAGAAGCAGGAACATTGGTATTGGCCAATTCAAAGCGTCCTGAAGGTTTACATTACTTTTGCACCTTCTTGGGGCATTTGTTAGACCCTTCTTTCCGTGGCTGAAGTCAGATCAGTTTAATTTTGTCTTACGATCTTTTAAAAAAAGGTGCTTTTTTTTGGCTAGTAATAATAATACAATTAAGTTTATGCTGCAGCTTTCTGCAACAAAATCTTATTCAGTCTCTATGTGGCACGCAATCTTGAAGTGTTACTCTATGAACTACAGACAGGCTACTTGGGAAATGCCAGATGAGGTATTTGGCTTTCAGCTCTATTACAATGGACGGCTAATTAAATGCTTTGCTAATAATAGTGTCCTATGTTTGAGGAGATAAGCTTAATTACTTGTTGAATTTCAGTGGAGTTTTGCAGACATGTCTGCATATTCCTGATAGCTAAACCAACTTTTGTTTAACAATACAATTTGCTCTCATTTCTATTTCTCTAGTTTAGATGTATCATTAATGGACATAAAATGTCACTGATGGAAAGAAATAAAGGAATCTGGCATTTCTTAGCTACAACTCCATAAAAAATACCACATAAAAAATAACCGTCAACTCAATACACTAACAGCAGACACTCATAACACAAAACCTTCACAGGAAGTCAATGGAAATCCTTCTGACTTAAGGAGAAACTAGACGACACCTAGGATTGTTGTCATTAAAATATTATGTTTGCAATTTGCATGTAATCCATGGTCCCTGCAATACTGTGAAGTTCATTACTTTCAACACATAATTATCAACACTTTTTGGCAGTGAGCAGGGAAACTAGAAAGCTCTTTGCTTCCCAGGTTCTTTAGGAAATATGCAGTTCTCCCAGTGTCACAGCTGTTCTTCGGTCAAGATACCAGAGTTTTTACCCTTCACACTCCATACTCTCCGAAAGCACAGCTGTGATTTGAAGCTATAGTACACAGCCTAAATTAAAAGAAATACTTCTTGCTCATGGAGCAGTAATGCCATTTGTTTCACCTCCTTAGGGCATGCCTACCCAACACAGCAGGGCCATGCCAAGATGGCATGGCAGCCCACGCGAGCTAGCTACTTGCAGGATAAGGACTCTATCCCTCGGGGCGTGCTTTGCTTCCCCCGCTGACATCTGCACTGAGCCAGGGAGATGCTGACTCCCCCCGTGTCTTAAAAGACAGCAAAATGTAGAAACATTCGTGTTTTGCTCGTCTCACCCTGACAAGACATTTTAAACACTGCCCTGGAAGGAGGACAGCTGAGATGAAAGGCAATAGAACTCCTCTGTATCTGACTGGCCTTGAGTCAACTCTGCACCTGTAACACTGGGTCCGGCTCTGGACCCTTACACAAGAGAACCATTGACATAGTGCCGTGACCCAGTGGAGGGTGACGAAGATGGCTGGGGGCTGCAAATGGCACACGAGGGAGGGCCAGGGGAGTTGTCTTGTTTGCCTCAGAGAAGGCAAGGCTGAGGACCAATCTCACTGCTCGTGCCAATGCCCAACTGGCTCATGATGGGAAAGGCCCAGCCCTGGAACAAGGGCCTGCCCATGTGGAGAAGTCTCCATCCTTGGCGATGCTCGAAACTCACTGGGACAAGGCCTTGAGCATCCTGATCAGATTTTGAGTTTAGCCTGGCTTTAAGCAGATGCCTGGACTCGATGATCTCCACAGGTCCCTAAATAACTCTGTCTGAAGACACTGGAGAAATTAAGGAAGCAAGTATCACTAGACTCCACAGCATATGGAGAGCAAATAAAGGAACTTCATCTAACCATGGTTTTTATTGCAAAATGAGTTATCTGCTGATGCCCCGGGGTCCACTAAGCAGCTTCTAGATCTGAATTAAGGTAGTTACTTCAAAGATAATTCAGCATTTAATACCTAAGTATACTTAACATCCTCCTAAATGCTATTCTGAATTTGAATTTGAGCTCTGCTGTTACAGATGACCTCATGTGAGACAAGGGACCAAAAAGTAGAAGAATCCTGACTTAGTATTAAAATCCCTAGCAGCACCAAGCCCCTGAAAGACACAATGCTACTCTATATGCTACAGCAAAGTAGTCCAAGCCAAAAGATTTATGTTCACTTAATAATAAATAATTTCATGAGACTGTGAGAACTCAGGATCTTTGACCTGGAACTCCACAGACTTCAAAATTCCCAAATGAGGTTAAGTAAGTGAGCTAAATGATGACAACTCCTTCAGTGCTCCTCTGCTCTTTCTCTGTCAAGGAAGAGTTGTTCTAGGTTATGATTGCTCTTGTAATTAAAAGGGGGGTCTGGTACAGATAAGGGCCTGTGCTGCAAAACAACATTCATATTTGGAAAGGAAAAGAAAAATGCAGAGCTAAAAGGGATAGTGGTAAGGAAAGGAAAAGAGATGCTGAAAAAACAAAACAGCTAGCGGCTTAATGAAACTTGACTTTGAGCTGCATAAATAAACACAGCTACAGCTTCTTGCAGAATTTAGGAAAACGCCCTGAGCAGATGAAATGTGGCGGTTACCATGGCAATTTACATACAGTCATACATCAGAAAAATCCTGTAGCTCTTTCCCAGTTTAAACTCCCAACTAAAAATATAGGATCAGGTACAAACGAGCAAATCTCTTGTCCGCATTGGTGAGAGATTATTCACAGGGGTCAGCTCACAACCTGTGGTGAGTGCCCACCCTCCACATGTGCAGGGGTTTACAGTCTGGGAGCAGCTGGTTGCTCTATACCTCCCCTCTGCCTATTAAAAAAAAGTGTATGCAATGGGGGAGTACTGCATAGCAAACCTCCTTCCTATAAGGGATGTGACTGAATACAACACAGGGCTGCTCTTTCTACCCTTGCCACCTCTTTGCATGGCATCCTAGCTCACGGTAATGTACAGCAGCTCCTGTACACCTTCGTACTGCACCACTGTCTCCAGGACCCAGCACTGCTCACTGCACCTGCGACCTGGTGTTGGAAAATCAGCTGTTAGTGCTTTCTACCCGCCTGGGTGTCCAGTGTGCCCAGCCTTGCCCAAGGACAGCCTCGCAGCAGGCTGGGGCCCAGATGTGACCAGCTGCCAGCATCCCCGCACAAACACTCTGGCTGGGATGGAGTTAATTTTCTTCATAGCGGCCCGTAGGGTGCTGTGTTTTGGATTGGTGTCTAAAACAGTGGTGGGAACACACCAGTGTGTGTTACGCTCCTTTTCAATTTCCAAAATCAGGGAAGGGGAGGACAGGGTAAGGGAAGCTGGGGAGAAGCTGCGAAGCTGAAATGGCAGAGGGACGTCCCTGTCCTGCACTTCTCCCCCTGCGTGGCCTCGCCAGCTGACTGTGGGCAACACTGCTGCCTGTGTGAAGATTCGCTGAGGACCAGGACAGCCTCTGCCAGCTCATGGAGGGGAAGCAGGCTCCGGGGTCAAGAACAGTGACAGCCAAGGGAGCAGGCATCCACCACTGTGACTGGCAGGTGATGCTCCACTGATTTGGGTTGCCTGGAGAGCCCGCCTGGATGTGCAGCTGGGAGTGCCGGAGTCCAGGCGTCTCAGCCGTGAACCCCCCGAGCAGCCCTGAAATAGCTGCAGAGAGGGTGCGTGCGAAAGACTCTGACCTAGGGACAGCATAAGGAGAAAGAGTCAATACATCTGGACACGCTCTGAAAGGATGAAAAGGCAACAAAAGGATGTTATTCTCAGGTCTATGCCCAGAGGGAAAGTAAGGGGCAAAGCGGTGCATGGGTCAGGACTCTCAGCTGCCAGGGCCGTTAACAGAGAGAGACAACAGCATGGGAGAGGGATTGCACCAGACAGACCGCCTGAGCACTGCAGATGGCAACTGCGGCTGCACTCAGGGAGAGGGATCTCAAAATGGCTCTCTCTCAAGGGCATCCTTCCTCACGTCTTTCTTCCTGATGGCTAAACACACTGTGCACAGCTGTCATGCTGGTGCATGACGTCTTGGACAACAAACAAAGGTACGTTTGACTGAAGATGGGAACAACAAGAAATAACGAATGACAAGGAAACGCATAATCAAAAGTTCGCTGGATGATAAAGGTCTCTCTCTGCCAGAGATCACACTCTCCTCAGTAATGCCGCACAACTGCTGAGGCTACAATTTCACTCTCAACGAAACACTTCTATAAACTACTTCTTACCTGTGATAACACAACCGTGCCCTGAACGGCACAGCTCCTGGCGAGAGCGCGCTGTACGGACTTGCTGGAGAAGAGGTCTCCTGGCCCATCTCCTTCCTGCCTCAGGGCTTTAGGAAACTTGGGAAAGAAGTTGGCAGCACAGTGAGTCCTCTCAAACCTCCTGATGCCAACACTTTGCTCTTCTGCACTGTGATACTACAATGCCACTTGGGATCCTACCACAACAAGCAGGCGAGAACGTGCCTGAACATAAATCTCTGAGCTGTCGCATTTGACGACTAAAGTGGTTACTGCTAAGCACACACTCAGCTGCAATCCTGAACTGGGGCTGGAGTGGATAAATAGAAGTGATGCATTTTAACAGCAGACCTGGAAGCATCATTATATTGTGTTTCCACTTTAACAGTTGAAAATAATTAATTTTCAGAATATGGATGTCTGGAAGTCTTTATGTTGTTTCTGTGCCAATGTGCAAGGTGTTTTATCAGACTTTCTCCACCTGCCATCTCTTAGTGTCCTAAAAAAGGACCAAATGAAAGACAGGAAAATGGTTTTTTATTTCTTGGTCTCTTTTCAGGTCACAAGGAATCTTTCAATATCATTTAGAAAATGAAATCATGCACTTTCCCCCCCAAATTGGAAATTTTAATTCAAATAAATCTTGGTAGAATAATAAATCTATTTAAATATTTTATTTTTTTCCAAAACATCTAGTGCCTTTAGGACAATTGAACTGAAAGCTTGGATACCAAAGCCTATCCTTTTCTCATTGAAAAGGTTTGATTTGGAGAGGTTGCATACATTTCTGCTTCCTGACTAGCTGATGTGCTATACTCATGTTTTCCATAAAAGTAAAAAAAAAAAAAGAAATCCTCTACAACAATGAGAAACCAGGGTGATCCACAAGGCAGGCACTTCAGCTTCTCTTCTGAGACCAATAGAGACAGGTTTATGGATATACACTCTGGACCAGCCAGAACGAGACGGAGAGCCAGTACTTGCAGTCTCTCAAAAAGGCAGACAGGGTTTGCTTCTGAAAGATACGGAGCGTTTTTAACTCCCAGAGGCAGCACAAAGCGCTGAGCTGCTCAGGACTTCTCAAATAGCTGCACAGCAGTCGCTTGCTCACTCCTGGACTGAACTTCTGTTTCAACTGAAATTTGAACAAGGGAACGAAGGAAGAAAAAACCACGAGAAGTGCCCCATCCTCCTCCTAGTCCCCTCAGCAGCTAGTTGCTCCATCCTGTAAGACATTACACACACGTAACCAATACACTACACAGACATGACCAAGCTTGCTTTAAATGGTATCACAGACCAAAGACATCCTTCCTCAGTTCTCAAGAAAGCACGCGGAGAGAAAGTGCTGTCGGAGCCCACAGCAGGCCTGCTGCCTGCTTGCTACAAAGATATCAGAATATTCCAATAAACTAAACTCAACTTGTCCTGTTAAATTTGCAGTACGCACTTGTTCTCAGCTGGCACAACAAATCACCACCAAATCTCATTGCCAAAATATGCCATCCCTTGTGTTCGGATCTCCTCAGAAAAAAAAAAAGGAAGGAAAAAAAAAAAAGCAAAACCACCACACTTTTTACAGCTGGAAAACAAAACAAAATATAGCTGTAATTACATATCTGCCTTCTGTTACACTGAAATTCATTTTATAATGGCTCTGTGAGTCCCTTCACAAAGCTCAGCTGCAAGAGAAAGGTGGAGGTGACCAGAGAGGTCAGCTGAGTTAGCAAGTCGAGAAAGCCTCTCATGCAAGCAGCATTAAAACAGGCCATTCAGAAAAACCCATGCATGCTATGATGATTTCATGTATCGCTCTCCAATAGGAATAGATAGCATTTTATAAATCTGTTAGTCTCAACAGATTTGGCTTCCACAAACATGTAAATCAGAAGTTACTGCATGAAGGCAGTGCGTTGTACAAATGCCATGTAAAAGAAGCAGACTTGCAGGATTTACGATATACAGCAACTGAGGTTCACGCACGAAAAAAATTGCAATTTTACTTCTGCCTATAGTGCAACAACTCAGAATTAATATTAAACCTCTTCTGGATGTACAAATATTTTAATCCCCTCCTGCAGTCCTCCCAGGGAAAATACTGACATCTGCTTTAGCAACCACATAGCTGTCTAATTGATAGTAAACTTTACTATTTTTTAAATAACAATAGTTTAAAGATATAAATGGTGGAGGGCTACATCCACTTATTTTTTATTTTGAAGAAGTGATACTGAAAAACCCAGACCAGCCATCCAAGGCAGGACAGGGGTAGCGCCGAGTGCCTTGTAAGCACCATTATTCACAGACAGTTTTACTTCCAATGAGTACTTGGGCTGATGACAGCCCAACTCACCCCTTCCAGGTGACCCTGCTGAGCCGGCCAGACTGGTATTTAAAAAAACTTTTCCAAGTAGCAACATGAACAGAGACATTGACCAGCCCTGTGGATTGACTTATGCAATCAGACACAGTGTCCAAATGAGATGTTGGGAAAAGCCGGCACCTAAACACGGACCCAGCGAACTCCAGTGCGACCAGGGACACCCCGAGGGATGAGGAACTCCCCGGGGAAAGAATGGGACATCATCTCAAATCTATCACAAAACTTCAAGACTCCTGAGGCTGGTTTGCATCTCTGCTCATAGAAGTGGTAACAGAAAAAATGTACACAAGCCCCCCTAGACCACAAGCGCCCAGGACCAGGCAGACCACAAAGAGCCTGCACCAGGAGATGGCTCTACCCCTCGCCCACAGCCTGGCACAGCGGTGTGAATCATACCTGTCTGCAATCAAAGATTTGCTAAGCAGCAACTTGAAATATCAACAGGATGTATAAAACTTCTCAGTTTCAATGTTAAATACTACTTTGCAAGGGGTAGTACCTCTTGAAAGTTAAGAAAGTGCCCATCCCAGATGGCGAGTGAGCATACGGGTATGGCATAGGAGCAGTACCACACCAAAACCAGAAGACAGAAGCTCTTTTGAACCTCTCACTCAGGTCGGATGTCCTCTGCAGCAATACTTACTAAGCTGGTGAGATGCGAAGGGTTTATTCACTCTAACCTGTTTTAGCAAAGCAGTTCTGAGGTCTAAGCGTGAAGACGTTTGTGAATGGCAGGCTGGGCTGCCGGTTTTCACTCCCTAGCAATCAACACCAGCTGGGGATGTATTTACTTTTTACCATTTAGGCCAAAGAAATAAAAAGTTCACATCACAAATAGAGAGGAAATCATAACATGTAGTATTAAACAATTGCAAACCCAGGGACATCGGGGGCACCAAATATTCACGTCTTCTGTAATAACATGATTTATTTTTAAAACATAATATTAGAGACAAGGACTACTTTGTATTTAATAATTAGTTTGCAATTTTCACCATATTCCGATACATAAATACAAAGACATCTGCTGAACAGTTTTTGTCAAAACTTGTTTGCTTTTGAAGGTTGTCACCCAAAAGAAATATTAAAAATGAATAATCTTTTTCAATCTGGGCATGAACAATTCTGTAAAATCTTTTTATTAATATGATTTCAGATACGTGCTGTGCTACACTGGAAGAGAATAATTATAATGAGGTTTCTGCTCTGTATGTTTGGGCTTATCAGCTCAGCATTAATTTTCCTCAATACCTGGTGAAGGGTCCCTTGCCACACGCCTCTCGCAAGCACGCCTCCTCCCAGGATAATTTATATAGCAAGGACAGGAGACCAGGCAGGACCAATTCAGCAGAAGAACTGAGCCATGGGATAACTTTAAGACAGTTGTTCTATTTTTAATCAATCATCTTAGCTGATACAAAAAATTGCCAAAGCAGCCATGAAGAACACCTCAAGGAAGTTTTGGGGAACAGTTGCAATATTATGAAAAAGTGATACATTGACACTTTAAATCCAGATCTTGCAAAGTAGCGGGGTCACAACAGTCTCTTACTATCATCAGTCAGAACCAAAAAAGCCCTGACCGCATTTATAAACCCTACGGTCACTCACATCTGGGGATGCGGGAGCATTTTATTTCCTTTTCTCACTAGCACATTTTACTGGTGAGAGCTAACCTTTCACTGAAATACCATCAAGCCTATCTCATACCATCAGCACACCCCATTACCCTCCGGCTGGACATTATTTTCACATTTTAATCACTCTTCTCGATGTGAAGTCAAACAGCTGAAAATCCACTTCCTTCACAGAAATTTTCTTTCCTTACCGAAGTATTGCACAAGACAGCGGTTGCCCTCCGGAAAATCTCCTGCAGGAAACGGGGCTGGAGTGGAGCGGGGGGGCACAGAGCAGGAGAGGGACCAGCATGGGCAGGCATGGAAGAGCGAGGGGTGCTCCCCCCATCCCTGCTGCAGGGACTGGGCATGGGATGGGGATGGACGGTGGCTGGGAGCAAGAGCCAGGCCCTGGGACTGAGGAAACGAGCCCATGGGCTCTGACTGACGAAGCAGGATTTGGGGAACAGCTCCATCCTATGCCTGGACAAGAGGTCTGACGCCTGCAAAGCAGCACTTGCACCTGGCACTTTGCAGCTCAGTGCAGTCAGTCTGCTGGAACCGGCCGCACGGAGCAGTTCTGGCTGGCCCACCATTGGAAGTGTTCAAGGTCGGGTTGGATGGGGCTTTGAGCAACCTGAGCTAGTGAAAGATCACAGAATCATTTAGGTTGGAAACGACCCTTAAGATCATTGAGTCCAACCGTTAACCTCACACTGCCGAGCCTACCACTAAACCACGTCCCTAAGCACCACGTCTACACGTCTTTTAAATACCTCCAGGGATGGTGACTCAACCACTTCCCTGGGCAGCCTGTTCCAGTGCTTCATGTCCCTGCCCAGGGTAGGGGGGTTGGACTAGATGATCTTCAAAGGTCCCGTTCTGCCCAAACCATACTATGATTCTATGATTAAAATTGGTCTACGTTGATATACTGGGTTGGTGTACTGCAGATTTTCAGGAACAAATTCACCAACGTTCTGCACACTCCTGACATGGGTGATCACACTTTGCAGAGAGCTGGGCAGGCCGTCGGGGGCAAGAACTTGCTCCAAATGTCCAGGTCCACCTTGCTGCTGCAGTCCAGCAGGGTGGCAGGGAGGACAGCCCAGCTGGCTCACACCACCCCAGACCTGCTCTGACCAGAGTTGGGATGACTGCTCTGGTGGCTCCCCGTTCCTCATCAAGTCTCATAAGCCTCCACTGCGAGAGAGACAGCTCTGCCAAGGCACTGTCACACAGTTTGCACGCCAAAATCGGCGTGGTGGGGTGCGGCACGGGAATCTGGATCCACACCGACTGCTGCCTGAGTCATAGGAGATGAAGCACCATTCTCCAAGGAGACTGGTAACATTAAAGATATGCATCCCTCCTTTGTCTTACAAATGGTAAACTTTACTCCCTATTGAGTTAGAATGACCTTTAATTTCTTTGAAATAGGAATCTGTGTGAATACGGTGCAAATGCATATACAATGTGATATCTATTTTTATATCCATTCCAAATACAAAGGGATATTAATGTATGGGATATCTGATAATATAAGATTTCACTGCAATTCAACATAGAAATCCATCAGAAAAGCTCATAACTCTCATAACTGCTATCTGTGCTTAATTCACACGGGGAATGGCACAGGACCTTAATCTGACATGCAAATGAATATAAATCCTTAAATAATACTCTCTCTACATAGTCATCACTGTAAACGTGCCCTCGTCTTTAGTACCCCAAAATAAAGATCTATTCTGACAAGACAAAGCCCTGCCAATAATTTCTGAAAGTCAGTTAATGAAAGACAGTCTCATGACAAAGGGCTTCTTTCCTTAATCTCTGCAAGGCGTTTCAAGCCCACAAGGTGCAGCTGTTAGCCCTCTTTTAGAGACAGTTTCATGCCGAGGACTCCTGGCTATTAGATTGGCTATATGACTATGATTTTGGGGATTTCATTCTTTTCCCACATACTACAAGCTGTGTACGCTGAGCCTTATAAAGATGCACCACCCAATTCCTAGTGGTTCCTGAAGCATTCTCTTTTATGGGAACTGTATATGCTGTGAAAAAACACCACCCCAAAACACCAGAGTTGCATTTTTTTATGCTGTGTGCAAAGAAGCCAGCTCAGGCACTATGCTTCACCCTATCAACAGGTCAAATTTTGGGTTTGCTCTTTTTTTTTTTTAGAAAGTAATTGTTAACATGAACAGAACACTTAGGTAAAAGCACTGGAAGACCTTTCTAGCACTGACAGGGAGAAAAAGATTGATTTAAATTTGCTCGGGCCAACCACTCCTGTCGACAAACCCATCGCAGAGGACAAACCCCGAAGAGCTTGGGTCATGATGGCAGAAACCCCAGAGACTACAGTTCATCCTTAAATGCTCTCATATTAATAGGAACTTGCATGAGGGGAAAAACACTCTCCAGCTGAAAAAAATGAAAGAAACTAAGATTTAACTGTAACTTCTGTATGCACTGAGCTCAGTGAGAAGACTGAGATGTGGTGAGGAAAGCCCAGGAAAAAAACATTTCAAAATCTCTAACCAAGGTTAAAGTGGAAAAAACCAAACAAACCACCTAATTTTAAAGTACATATGAACAGAAAACAGAGGCATCGTCATCCCTTTCATAGTGCTGCAGAACAAGGAAAATGAACCCCATAAACCAGCTGATTAGCACAATCGCTTATAAGGAACACAGGGGAAAACAACGCAAGTAGGCCCAAAAATAATGCCTAAAAACGATGCGCTTGCCTCCGTGCTGCACGCAGAAATAGGGAGGCCAGAAGCAAGGGACAGCCCTGGGCAGTCCTATGTGGGCACAGCCAGGAGGCAAGGACAAGGACTATTGGCTTATACAGCTTTCTGCTCTTTATATCCACATTCCTCCAGATTCTATGTATATATTTGCTTAATTTTACACTAGCAAACATTGCAAGTTTCTCCTCAAAACCACCAATGAAAAAAAAAAGGACACTTTCTTAATCATTTTATATGATAAAAACCCCAAATACCCTACTATATCTTTTTCTCATGTAATATGAGAAAATACTCATTTAATTTATGTAGCGTGAAAGTTGATAATATGTTTTGCAGTTTTGTTTAAATAGCTACTGTTCTCACGTTAGCCGTAAATGAATCTTAATGCTAAAAATAACCTGTAATAAAAATAATATGAAATCCAGTAATTCAGGATACTGCTGACCAGGAATCATTACTGCATTACTGTTTCTAGTGCAGCAGTGAAAAAACAGTTTTAAGGTAAAATTTGGGGGTTTGATTTAAAAATTTAATTTAAAGATGATTTGTGAATTTGCACAGAAGTGTATGGGGTTTTGATTCTGAATAAAAGATATTCCTTTTCTTTAAAAATATCACAATGTTTCATTTCAGCTTTTCAAACGAAGCAGGTCTTTTTACATTTTTGTAATTGACCTTGGATTTGAAACACAAAAGAATGTTTAGCTTGAATTTCTCTTTATTTTGAATCGGAAAGCTGTGTTTTGTTATTGCCTTCAAGATAACAAAAATATGGTATTTTACATTATGTGCATTTGAAAAAAAAAGTGAAACAAAAGGTAATTTCAGAATGAAAAATACAAACTTTAGATTCTCAGGAAGGTCAAAAGTTCCATTTTGATTTTAGTAAAATAAGAAGTAAAATCAGATGTGATGTGTTTCGTGGAAAAAGTTTTGGTTTCTGTTAAAAGAACCTTAAAAACGTTTTTCCCAGCAGTGATGAAATGGTGACTTAAGCACCCACCTCATGCCTGTTGTAGAACTCTTGGTGAGTTCCCCAGCCTTGATGTGCCTCAAGAATGCTCCCAAAGAAATAGTTTGTTTGTTGCTGTATCTGTAATTTAACTGCAGAAGCTGAAGAGAAACTAGAATGAATATAAGCCATGGCAGTGAAATGCGTGACAAAACCTGTCTATAAAACAGCCTTTGGAGCAGCGCTTGCATACTCAGCCCCCGCTGATGCACCCAACACGCCGACGGTGACCTTTACAGCGTGACCAAGGACACATCTCTGCGCTGTTGAGGTTTTTGCAATGGTTTCTCAATGTATCAGTGTAAAAATAGTCTCCTTGTGTATTAAGGCTTGCTGACCAAACCCCCTGCCCCCAACTCTAACAGCTCGATTCAGTGGCCATCTGCCTACAACTTTCTGCACCATTTGCAGCGTCAGGGAAAACATTATTTAAAAATATGGCAGTGTTGAAAGATCTAACCGCAATATAATGTGATCTAAGACAAGAAATATAGAGAGCATGACCCTAGTTGGGCAATTTCTGGACATGCCAGTAAACTCTGACAAGCAAAAAGAAGGCAGTTGGGGGGTGCACTCTCAGGCTGATGAGATAATGAAAAGCCACCCAGGAGCAATCTCATCTGTAAGAAGATCATTGCAATAACAGTCAAAAAAATGCAGCTACTCTCGGCTTACAGGAATGTTACAGCAGACAGCAAAAAAAAAAGGAATCAAATGCCAGCTTGCCTAAAAAGAGATATATCTATGTTTATTGTTCAAGCTTTAGCCCGGAAGTCTAAATATCAAATTTAGAGTGATCAGAAACGTCAGAGAGATGAGGAATGAAGTAATCAACAGAAAGCATGAGGCATGCTTCCCTTTGGATCCTCACCTTTGTTACACTTTTCAAACCCTTCTTCCTTTCACAAACTAGGGGTACATTCCTCATTTATCTCACAGTCGGGAGTTTTGCTGCTGACTCTATGGGGACCAAGCTTTCTCCTGGTGCCTCCTGCCTCCACTGCAGATCGAGAAACCTCTCCACACACTTCAGCCACGTGCCTCCAGAGCACTGCAGAGAGCAGCTCGCGTGCTGCCACTGCCCTTTGGCTCCCTCCATCCATCCCCACTCAAGGGTGCCCCTCCTGCGGCATTGTGCATGCTAACTCCTGCCAGCCTTTGCATTAGATGTGCCACCCTTGTTAGTCATCAGCAGCACTTAGTGATTTGGCAGGCTCCGGAGGACATCGAAAGGCTCGTTTCTTTTCGTCCGAGTTCAGTTAGCCTTGCTGTTTTGCTGATTCAAAGTGTTCCTTTTTGCATTTAGCAAGGATCCCATAATATTTGCTGGCAAAGCATCCTGAGAAGTGAAATTCAAATGTATGTATTTGTAAATGATGCAGGGGAACCTAAGCACCCAGATCCAAATGTGCAGAGTCGCTTCTATTGTGGATGCCAATACCGGTTGCCTATGGTAGGCCGAAAAAATAAAACCAAACACGTTGTAAACTAAAATGTCTTAGAACTGAACATCCATTGAATTTCAGGACAATCCATATTCAAATGGATTTCTGACAATAGCCAACCTTCTGAACGTCCTCCTGCTCCTGTCCACAAAGCACCAGAGTGGCATGCAGGTACCTGCAGTCCTGCTCCCAGCTGCAGGAAACACACCATTTCTTCACAAGAACGAGCAATTCGCATTTAGTGAGTTCAAGCAGTCAAAGAGGTGATAATCTCAATGACTTGTGAATGTGTTTATTTTTAAAAGTGTGAAAAAATCCAAGGTACTCCTCAGCCAATGCTGACTAATGTTCTTCCTCCTAGTGAACAGCCAAGTAGCATCATTAGAAATATGTACGAACACCACCAACTTACATCCATCACCTGTTGCAGACATTGTCATACCATATGTTGACTTCTGTGTTGCAACGGCTACACCGACAGCACCAAGAGAAGCCACACAGCCAGCTATGTGTGTGTTTCAGCCTGCTCCTTCCCAGAATGACAGCTCTGGGCATTGTACCCTGGGAAGTTTTCTACCAGGTTCCACCTCTTGTAAGTTTTAGCTCACCTCTTGTAAGTTTTAGCTGAACTTACCATCTGAAGTCTATGACCACAGAATACAAAAGTTTGAGCAAACCCGAAGCAAGATCTTTGCCTGCATTGGCGAGGAACAAGGCATTTGGAAACATTAGCTTACCATAGCTAGCTGTGGGGATCTGGGCACTTCTGAAAATACCAACAATACTCTGTAATGTCTATATGGCTGGCTCCCTCTCACCTCATCCATTCCTATCCTTCACACTCTTTCAAGAGAAACAAGATTTGAATGTCAGATCAAAAGGTCCTACTCTTCTCCCAGTTCTCCCAGTGTATGTCTCTAGCTGTCAAACCTTTAGATGGCGAGTTTCTCAGCATGGTCAATGCACATATTGTCACTTCAAATACTAACACAACAACAGATTTATCCCTAACAACATTTTTATTCACAGTAATACACTGTATACCTTCCAGAAAGCCATTTACAATATTTACACTAATTTGCTTAGACAATATTATACAAGAGAAGTCTTGCAGTTGACAAGTCATAGCTCATTGTCACCTACTACAAATAACTGATTCTAAAATTTCTGCTTTACAAACACATTGGGATCGTCTGTCTTGCATTGTCTCCTGGGCAGTACTTTAGAAGCCCACAGCCTCCATGTGCCACACAGTCTTACAGCTGTGCCTTCTGTTTAACTCTTGCAGTTGATAGTGGGGACATGTTTTTGGAAAGCACCTCTAAGCCAGCTGCGTCTCAACTTCCCCACAGAATGGCAGCATTCTGCCAATTTGCAGAACACCACTAAAAACTGAGAAGAATTAAATTTGTAATTCCCTTGGCTCCTTCTCATGTCCTCCAAGATCAGAATAGAAAGGACTTCCATACATTGAATTATGTATGGTCTTAGAGTAAAATAAAGTCATGTCTCCATTGTAAAAGAGTGATAGCTCCACTGATTATATATTAAAATATAATCCTCTATGTATCTGTTGCCTGGATGGTTGTGGTACATCAGGCCTCTGAATTCATTGGCCTCAAATTCACAATCTTCCTACCCAGAGTTGAAACAGATCTTACCTTCCCATAATCTGGGTACCTGTTTTTGCAAAGTACAAAATCTGATTAATTATATTGCTGGGATAGGATGCCATTAGTATAGAAATACTTCCTTCATGGATGCCTCTGTCAGTGCATATTCCCCTCACTTACTGGACCTTCAGATTAGGAGCAGTGGTGGATCAGGAGAAAGCACTGAGTGGCCCGGCAAGAGGCTGAGCCTGCAGTTAAAGTAAACTCAGCACAACGAACTGGGGTGTCCATCCCACTGACTACAAAATATCAGCTCTCTGGCCCATGTATAAGGACTAGCTTCTAGCCAAAATCTTCTAGTCTGGCAGTCACAGGTGCTTTCTCAGAGGATTCAGAAGCATTTGGTTAAACCACACAGATACCTGCAGCAGATGATACACTTAGGGTGTTCACTGCTTCAGAGGCAAGTGAAGAAATGAAGCACTGTTTTGCAGACACACAGAGGACACTTCTTCACACATCTAAGCCAGGGTAAAACAGCAGGTGTGGAGCATGTACTTGGGCCAGCAAAGGCAACGCTGCTGGAAGGCCATCATCCACCCCACAACTCTTGGATCCCACCAACCAGAACTCAGAGCTAGGGACGAGTCCTGGATTTCTTGGGCACCAAACTGGCACCTCAGTGAGATTCTGGGGAGAATAAGAAGAGCACAAGCACAATCTTACTCTTATGTAAGAGTTGATCAATATCAGAAAACTGGGCTCATTTAAGCACTTGATTCTCTCCCTTAGCATAGAGAATAGGCTTGCATCAAAACAGAGCAAAACCAGTACAGTAACTAACTACTGTTATTTTCCTTCCATTTAGGGAATGAAATAGGCTTACATTTCTCCCTTACGCTGCTGTGCCCACAGTATCTACCTCTTATACCACGCTGTATTGCACAGAGCAAGATGCACACACATGGTTTTTCAGGCGCTGCACTAACCACCAGAGGGAGTTCCTGGAAACCAGCAGCGGAGGAAACAGAATTAATATTGATGTTTTCTACAGAGCACTCAGGAATACTAATCAAGACCAACAGATAAAGCAATCCATGCAAATCAGATTGACCGTAATTGCTTTGCAGGGTTTGGCTTTTTTATCGGTAGAATTGGAGCTGATTTTTAAATCCACCTTCAAGACCTGAATCCCGCTGCCTTCTCAGCTGTGCAGCTGAGCACGTACAAGTGCAAAGGCTAGGCGCTTTGTGAACTAAAATCACCTATTAGCAGATTACTTCCTTCCTGAACTGCAGGAGGACCAGAGATCGTTCCATTTTATCACAGTGGCGGTTTGCTCCCCGCTGTGTTGCAGGGACTGTGCAGCTTGTCGAGCCAGCAGCCAGCAGCACGGGACTACATCCACACTCATCACCTTTAGGTGAGCTGTCCTCTCTCTGTGGAGTGGAAACTACACAACTACTGTAGACTAGATGCCTAGCATTTATGTGGCTGAATTTCAGTTAAACGAATCGTGTGTTCAGCTGCATTGCTTCTCTGGGATTAACTGGAGAAATTATAACAGTCATTTCCATATGGGTCTAAGATTCTGATTGCAGAATGCCACACAACCTAGAGCGTTCATGCCCCTGACGTGGGGAAAAATAAGATGCTGGATGACCACATGGAGTCATCTACGAAGGCAATTAATAGACTTTGTGGGAGCTCCGGGGGGATTACCAGCCAGCAGCAGAAGCTGCTCTACATGCTTTGCCGGTGGCAGCATATGGTGATTCACTCGGTGGTTGGAATTAAGCGGTGGACTTTCTCCTCAGCTGAGCCTCCTGCCGGAGAGGGCTGCACTGACTGTCCCCACTCAGCTCTCTGGTCATAAATGCTGTGTGTTTTGACCAGGAACATGTTTTTAGTGACTGTGGTTTGTGTAGTGAACTATGGCACATAATGAAAGCAGAGTTTAAAAACAAAATTCAAACCACTATCAGTTTAATTTGATTACATGTGAAAAACCCTCTCAGCCCAGAAACTTACTCCTGACTTCTATCTACATATGTGTGAATTTCTTCCCAAGTTCACTTCTGGTATAAAATCAAAAAATTTGCATGTACAAAGACCATCTGTTTGCAGAGCTCAGGCAGTCGGAGAAGTGATAATCTGATGTGCATTGCTCATGTGAACACACACATACAGACGCAGGCAACACACATGTATTCCTGTGAGTTCTCACTAACCGTCCCAGGGAAATCCATGGAGCATCACTAAAAATACGGCTTATGTGCATTAGTTTCCAGGACCCTAATTTATTATTATTAAACTAGAGGTTTAATTATTATTGTAGTTACTAATTAATTATAGCATAATTAGAAACAATTTATCTATTAATTAGAAGGTTTGGGAGAGGATAATAGCAAAATTGTCATGAACCAGAGAAGGGCTCTTAGCAGCAATCCTTTACAGTCAGTGACAGTGAAGTGAAATAGGCTGAATTTTTCCTGGAGGTGCCTGGTAGAGACGCCTAAAATACATAACTGACTTGTCTCAGGAGCATCTGCTACTGTTCTTTGACCACACAGACAGCCCAGCTCAGGTACAAAACCCTGTACTACAGATGCCTACATTTCTACTCCCGTTAACAGGAGGATCGTGGTCACACAATTATTACGCGTTTGGAATGGAACTGCAGCTAGGGGAGTGTATGAATTATTGTGTACAGACAAGTTATTATAAGGACTGGCTCTTAGCTGCGAACTCAGAAAGTCTACTAAATAAAAAAAAAGAGCCAAGTTTCTTGCCAGCTCAGCAACTAATAACCCAAACCTATCTTAATCCCTACACATTTGTGAATCTCAAGTTAATCACTGATATAAATTAGCTAGTACCCAACAATTAACATAGGGTACCCATGAATAGTATAAGATAAGTAATTGCAGGGGGGCAGGGCTGGGGCTAAGACTAGAATTAGACAACATCATCATTATCAGAAGGCACCATTTCTGCAAGATGATTCAAAATTAATACAACATGTATTTCTGTGTTAAGTATATTCAGATACTTATTAATGCTGTAGAAAGCTGGAGAAGTCACTATGTCACTTTCCATACAATCTTCTGGAATTTTTGGTAATTTACTTTTCCAAAAATAAATAGTATTTGGAGGAGGACAGTACCATCGTAAAAATCAATCTGGTTTGGCTGATTCAGGTTAGGAGTTCCTATCAGTAGTTAATCACTCTTTGCAAATCTGGATCTGTGTAACTACCATCACAGCACACTGCCTGGTCATTTTTTTGTTTTAAGAATGAGGGCATCCCTTACAGTATTTAAAATAGTTTGTTTATTTTCAATATTCTTTCTCCTCTTTTCTTCTCTCACTTTTCTTCTAGTGAGAACAATTTCACAGAATGTTCTTTTCAACTTATTCTGTGACATTATATATTATGAACTATATCAATATTTGGCTTTAAAAATAGTGTGACTCAATCCATAGAGTGGGGTGAGATGTCAGTGTATGTACAGAGGTAAACAGAGCATTGTTCTGCGTGGAATTACAGCACCTCTAACTCACGCAGGATCTGAAAAGGAAGACAAACTGCCTTAAAAAAGCTATTCTTGTTCCAACACAAATGAAGTCATGTTATTTTAGAGACTACCCCAGGACACCAAATATCAAAGCACTTTAAGAATGACAGAAAATGAGCACAAAACTGAAAGAAGGTTTGTTAAAAAAACAGATCTCTTCCAAGGAGCAATTTCTCCTTCACTGAAAGAAATCATATGCCCAATCAATAAATAAACGTCCCTTAGACTATTACTTCTGAGCAAAACAAAATGCAATGAGAGTCAACATGCCAAAGTGCAGCATTGGAAAAGGTAAAGAGAAAAACACTGTTCTCATCACAAAAAGCCATTTGCTCTTCATATGCTTCAGATTTCTGAAGAGCTGCGGACTCCAAGCACAGACTATGGGCTTCTGCAGGAGGCAAGGCAGCAGACCGGGCTGTAAACCCCCGCCTTTGCTCACTGCCTGCGCAGAGCGGAGAGGCAGAGTCAGGGCAGAGCCCACCACTGCCCACCCGAGGAGCTGCGCCCGGAGGGTGCTGGCAGCGCGCTGCTGGCGTGGGCTGGCAGCAGGTACTCCTTCTCCTGCCACCTCCCCGGGGAGGGGAGAGGAGAGGAGAGGAGAGGGGAGGAGGGGAGAGGAGAGGGGAGGAGGAGAGGGACACGGAGCTGCTTCTGAGTCCCGGCATCTCCTGGGGCAAGGGAGCTGTCGCACTTCTGTGGCTCCAGGCTGAGCTCCACTCACAGCCCTGGCTTGATGCAGGACATATAGTCCAGACTAACCCCCAAAAAGGAGCCCTCACCGGATGAAGAGGTATATTCAGCAAGCAAACACCAAATAAATGGTCTCGAAATGAATACCGGCCAAAATCTGGCCTACGCTGCTTGCACATAAATTACTGGACTTCTTACATTTTGATAATTACTTTTTTTTCTAAGCTAATATATTCTTCTACCACTTATTGTACTCTAGTGAAAAAGCCACATTGCATCTCCTACCACTTTGCTCCGGGAACTTTGCCAGTTTGCAACAGTTTCAGAAAAACAAGGGTTTGAGGGCAATGGTGCTAGGGAATCTTGCTAGCAGAAGTCTTCACTCTCAACGTGTACAAGTCTCTCTTAAATCTCTCAACAATTTTCTCCCCACACAGTTTCCTTCCTGAAGTGGTTTTCATTTAGTGCAGAAGAATTCAGCACAGCAAAAAACATCAGCGAGAGACTCAAGAGCCGTTAGATTTGTTACGCTCTTCAAAGAACAGAGGCACCTTTTGTTGTTCTAGACATGCGACAGCAGCTCCAGTGCTGCTGCGGCTCTAAGCAGGGATATAATAGAGTCCTGCAGAAAAGTGGCTAAGACGCGTACAAGCAACATGCCATGGGTTTTTATTTGCATAACACTGGGAGAGCACTTCACTGCCCTAGAAAACTTTGTGCCGTGGATCCCTACCACCTGGGGGACTGAAAAACTGAATTGAAAAAAACCCGATGACTACTTCTATAGAGCAGAATAATTAAATAATGGTTTGATACTTCCTGACAGTTGAATAATAGCAATGGTGTTTACAGTTCTAGCACTGAAAGGAGTCTGTAATTCCAGTTTATCTATTCACGAGTGAAGCAATTCACCTCCTGTGCTCCAGTCAGCTGGAGCCAAACTAATATGGAAGATTAACCAGTTTTACTCACTACTTCTGGCTGGGCCAACTTCTTCCAGTTCTGGTTTTAAACATGTTTCTCTTAACATGAACTCAACTTAAAGAGTGTACAGAGGTTCTTAGAAATGTCATATATCCACCTCAGGAAGCCAAGGTCAACCTAGGAAGAGGGAACTTGAGAAGTTTTGCAGGCAGGGGAAGCTTGCAAGGAAAGGACCCATAATTCCAGGATTAGCGTTGGTTGTTTTAGAAACATGGGCAGTGGACATGTATGAGGACTGTCATCCCCATCAGCACAGTAAGAAATAGCCTTGGGAGCAAGACCCAACGAGTGCTACTACGGCCTGAGCTGATGTTTCTCAGCTGGGGTCACAAGGGACTCTTGTCCTGAAAGGGTCGGGCAGGGATGGGACCTGCTGAACGTGCGGTGGGGCACTGGCTGGGGAGTACCCTTCATGGGTTGCTCAAGAAAATAAATTCATACCTAGTTTGCTGGGTAACAGCTCATCTCTGTCCAGTTTGCAAAGGAAGGAATTTATTCCTATACCAAGCAATACACTAAAAGATTATTTGTAAGTCAGGTGGGTTTTTCTGGAACAGTTCCAGTGATAAAGCAATGCAGCAGATGCAAGGAAAAAGCTCACCATCTTACTTGAATTTTCCCTCCCTCTTCATTGACTTACAAAGCACAGCAAACTAGATCAGAAACTGCCCTATCTGCAGAGCATTTCTGAGAGACTAAAGTTTATATTGAAACTGGAGTAGGCATGAGGCTGGAAAAATTGTGAAATTTATTTCTCTAAACCTTTCTCTGGTGCTTTTGGAATATGTCACTCGGGAAAGATTTACTCCCCCTAGGAAAACTTTGTTTGTTAAAGAAGCAAAAGCTTTTTGTATTTTTAACATGCACCCAATTAACCACTGCCTGTGGGTTGCTATTCTGGCTAGCACTATGTGTCTGACCACATGGACCATATTTACACTAGTAAGTTTAAAATTTGCTATTTACAAGTTCTCTATGCCTACATTATAAATAAGAACAACTTCTGGAATGATTTGGTTAAAAGACCTGCAGCAGAATGGCATGCTTACAGTCCTGCAATGCCTATACATCACAAGGTTACACAAGTCTTTAAATGTTATTAGCAGACTTAAAAGTACAACGTGCACAGAATATACCATCTTAGTGGTTTATAATCTGCACTAACACACCTGATAGTGTGGGAAATGAGTTCGCAGCGCAGTATGTGAAGCGCCTCACATGGGGCACAGATCTCTTTACACCAGCACCGTTTTGGAACCAGCTGGCTTCAAGTGGGCATTGTGTTCTGTGGTAGGTCCCTTCCATTATTGATGAGTTATTTTATGTATTATGCAGTACTGTAATGAAGATGCAGTCTTTTGTCTTCCCACACTGTGTCCTCTGTGGTGCTAAGAAGTCTTGGGGCAATATTGTCAAATGAAACAGTCACTGCATTGTAGAAGATGAATGCAGTTGACTGACTTTCCCAGCAGTAACACTTCAGTGCCACTGAAATATCAGCAGACGCGGGACTAGTTGGAAAAATTCTAATGTGAAAATGAACTGAATATAACATTACAAAATTATATTAAAAAAAATTGTGTAGACTTTCATCTGAAATCCAGTGCACCATAATCTTCACACACATCCTGCACTGACAGAAACGTTGCAAATACTTAGGGCATCTAACTAGGAGAGAGAATGTATACTACATACTGCCAGTTTATCTGCTGTTTGATGAATCAATGCTTTATTCTTCTATTTCTCCCCTTATTTTGGAGGGCTCAAAGTGCTTTCCAAGGAACCTCCTCACAGCAATATGGAAATGCAGTCACTTCTGGACAAGGATAAGAGCGGAATGACTGAAGGAATGGAAAAAGATCTCAAACTCCAAAGAACTTCATCAAATCCAACTTATGGGAAAGGGGGCTAGAGAAATACATGTCAAATAATCCACGATAGTGGAAAAGAAAAGCCAGCAGATGTGCTAATCAGAACAAGAGGAGTAAGGAGCAATCCTTCTGACTGCCAAAATGATCTCTCTGCAGAGTTAAAGCTGGGTCTGTGAAGCTCTGTGTCTGAAGGCACGGGGCTGAACTCTGCACCCTCTGTGACCGACACATCTGTATCGTGTGGTCTGTAAGCCACTTAGAACAAGAAAATGGCTTTCTTACAAGCAAAAAAAAAAAAATCACTATTCATTTTCTTCAAACCTCTCCCCTACTATTTCATGCTTTCTTCCTACTTCTCCCTTCTTAGTCAGATAAGGCAGCTGACCTCTTTAAACTATGACTAACTCTGCAACATAGCCTTCTGCATAAGGCTTGGCAGCACGTGGTGTGTTTACATTTAGAAATATGATTTTCTTGCATTGTAAGCCAACAATAACTATCCAAGTCCCCAGGGCAAAGACATCAGAAGAAAAGCAAAAGTCTATAACGTGTTACGTGCACTATGTCATAAGCAGCATTTACCAGTCAGCTGCATACATAGATCAGACTCTCAATTCTTCTCCAAGAGGTACCAAATCTTTAAGCCGTGGAAGCCCAAGATGCCCTTGCAGTTGGTCACGCCAAGCCAAAAAGCTGAGCCACTGTCTCCTCCTGCCGCATGGAAACATGCAGGTGCTGTCAGGGACCAGGAGGGAAGCAAGGACAGTGTCTGAAGTGAGCAAATAAGGAAGGAAAGAAATGAAGCCATTCCTTTGCCCATCCCTAGTGATTTGGGGAGCAAGGAAGGAGAGAAAAGAGTCTCACTCCCTCTCTCAGGGAAGTGTAACCACTCACTGGGAGAAGCACTGAGTGTACATGCTCTGTTAAGCCCTGCAGAAGGTTACCTTCATCACAGGCACCACTGGCTTTCCTGCAAAATCATGCCAGGAACTTGCCCATTTTAGCTTACTGATATCCTCACCTTACGTCCTGCTCCAATAACGGTGCCGTGCTGCCACCGGTCATTGCATTTGTTAAATCTAAGAGGAAGTAAGCCCTGAATAACACGAACCTTGTCTGCTTACCAAATGTCAAACAGCCTGCGGGCAGGATCCATGCAAAATGCTTTTCCCACAGTGTCCCTGCACAAGAAGGGGTGATGCTCTGTCCCCAGTGAAACCTGGCTGCAGGTGACAAGGTAAGCTGATGACATTCCTTAGTGATGCTCCGTGCATCAGGTAGCTTATGCTAGTAAAAGGCCTGGTGTCACAAAGTGGACACCCATGAAAGAAAAACAATTTAATGGGAAGTCATTTGTCATACTAATGGTCTTACTAAATGACACCATTAAAGAACCATAAGCAAGAGATTGGTAATGAGCAAGTCAATGTTATCATTTGCTCTCATTTTGCAGGCTGGCTCAGGACCAACTCTTCATTTTTTATTGTAAAGGAGAACAGATTAAAGAGACGTATAAGGAAATCAAAGTAATTAGGCATATAAACAAGCTGGCAGGTAAACAATTGTGATTCAGTGAGGCAACTGTCAACCTCTAAAGGAAGGACGGCACACATTTGTATTATTATTTTCTTTTTAGTCTTATTTTATCTCATTTCAGATTACTCCTAACATGATCATTAGCATCCTTACAAAGCACAAGACTGAGCTGAGTACGTGTTCAGCTCCTGCACTGCAAGGCTTGCTTTACCCCAGCCTGAGGACATGCACTGGGAGAGGCTCCCATCACAGCACTGAGAATTTGGCCACACGTAAGATGGCCAGCCCCCCCGGTGGGCAAGAGTAAGAGTTCATCCACTGCAGAAATACAACTAGACAGCAACTTTAGTTATCGTTTTCTCCCAGCTTTCCCAAACTTTGGGACGTCAGACTCCCTGGAAGAATCCCTATCCAGGGATGATCTTGACACACAACCCAGGTTACCACAGGCTGGATGTAGGATCTGATTTAGCCCATTTAACCTTAGGCATTTAACGAAGCACTCAGTTTAGTTTTCACTAGTGCCCCATGTAATCAGCACACAGATAGCAGTGCCTGTGGTGAATGATCTCGGGTATCGTAGCCTCTCTTGTGAAGAAGTGGGACAGTACCGTAATTCTCAACACTAGTTCATAACTGTATATTCATTTGAAGTGACTCATGCATTTGAAAGTCAGCACTGCCTAAAAATTATTTCCAACTCCCCAAAACACAGACTGCTATCATTTTTTTAAACTAATTCAGCTTAATGCACCATTCAAAAACCCACACCATTGCTTTGTGACTAAGACTAGTTATTTTCCCAAATGTTACAGTACCCTGACTCCACGTCTGCTGAAGATATGATGCAGTCTCTGATTTTCTGCTGTAGTCTACCATGATTAATTTTAGTCTACGCAAGTAGGCGGTAGAATGAAGGGAGAAGCAATCATGGAAGCCAGAATCTGTATCCAACTATGGGAAGATTAGCAGTACCTAAACACAGTAAAGTCTCAGCAGGGAATATACAAAACAAGAAAACATTAGAAATAGCACATCCCAAGTAGTGCGCATAGCATATCCCAAACTGTAGAGCTAGCAGATAGATAGGGCATTCTGTACTATGAATGTGCCAGAGGGAACCTCTGTTCAACTCTCTGGTTTTGGTTGAGGATTTTATTAGTGTGTGAGCAATTCTGTGTGTACAAATGCACTCCTTAAAGCTGTCATCTGTCTGCATAAGCACATGAGCAACTTTAATACATGGATGCGTAGATATAATAAATACATTTTTTTCCTAATGATTCTTCCATATGAAAAAGCAAACCCTAATGCAGCACGCAGGCAGCAGAATGGATGGATATGCAGGCAGTGACTGTGCCTGAAAAGATATATGGATATATGTGTTTGTGTGAATTCCTATTTGCATTAATTCATGCCCACAAAAGCTTATGCGCTATATGAGCCTAGAAGAGCAGATCTGAAAAAACATTTTATAGCTTATATTCATTATGTACTTTTGCTGTCAACTTGCATGCTGAGATCATTGCAGTAACTGGGAAACTTACGGTGATATAAAAGTCCTCAATATAATCTATTATCTATTTGTAGCTAATAAATTTACAGATAAATATTTATAGAAATATATTTTGTAATTAAAAATAATTTTGATAAAAAACAATATTTTGGGAATTTGTTTCATAGAATCAGAGTTTTTGTAAAAAGCCACAAATGCTGAAATTCCCTTTAAACCAACTTTCAGTTTTTGACAAGCTCAGCTGTAAAGAATGGGACAACTGGCAATCTTTGAAACTTCTAACATTTATGTATGAAAGAAAAGGGGTTGTTGAAGACTGAATGTTTACCAGACCATTTTTTTTTTCTAAAAAAGAAAGTAGGAAATTTTTTCATCTATGACCCAATTCATGCCTGTCAGTGTGACAACTACAAACTTTAAATGCAAGCTTTTCAGCATGGGCTAGATCTTATGCCTGTAAAGCATCTAACACACTTTGGTGTGCTAAGTAAATGAGTAAAAGAATACCCCCAAAATGCAAATTAGTATTTGCTATATATTCATAAACTTCTCAGGAGTCTAACAGGCTTTTCAAGTACTCAAAAATACTTTCTTAAAAATACCTGTTGTTCTGTGCTAGGAGCAGCTAACATAATTAAAGTAACCTCTTTAAGATAGTTTCTTTCATTTTAGCCTAAAAGCAATAAATTCTCATCTTGAAAGTCATGTTTCCACAAGGCACCTCCCTGGAATAACCTAAAAATCCTGCAAAAACCCCACTCCCTTTGACGGGAAGAGACAGATGGAAAAAAACCCCCAAACTTAAGGGCTTTCGGAAGAAAGGCAGACCTATCATAGACATTAAACCAATGACTACATCAAGATCGTAATCAAAGTATCCAAATTTTGGAGTCTCATCTGGTGGTCTAAAAGGGTTGAGCACATTATGAGCAGCCAAAGAGCTCTGTACTCTTCAGACTTGCATGAATTTAGGACTGGTGAGTGTTGGCCAGATTTCCTCCTGAAGTCTCCTGCTGTGGCACAACTAGAGCTGAAAAAGTTCAAGCTGAAGAAGGCAGAATTCAGCCCTCAGTACTTCTAAATATAGCTCAGAATTTAAGTCATTTCTTGATTTTTGATGACTTTTGCATTTGTCAGCTTAATAGGATGAACGGAAATAGCAAAAGAAAAAATAAGAACTTTTATATTACAAATAAACCTTTTAGTAACACATATTTGTGTATTGAAGGTTGTCAGGAGACAAACTCTCTCTAGAGGGCTGCTGTCCATCGCCAGTGAACACTGCAGTGAAACCCGGACAACAGCAAGTGATGTAAACCTTGACTCACTGTGTTTTCAAAAGGAAAATAGGGCTGTGGTGTGTATTTTGCAGGAAAAAGACACCACACAAGAACTGCTTTCTGTTCCCAGCCCAGGAGCTGCAAAGAGGTCATAGGCATGTAACTGAGGGCAGTACTTCATCCAAATACTGCAGACCAGAAACCGGTTTCCATTGAGAAACCAGGACTTTATTTTGGGCCCTCATCAAGCTAGCGCAATGACAATTTCACAGAACAGTAAACTTCACCATAAACTTCAACTGCAGCCAATATAGTACTTAGGAACAACATCAATCAACGTCCAGAGGACACGCCTTTGCGTTTTACCTTATGAAACAACCGAGACGCCACACACTCCTCTTTTTGAAAGCTGGCCCACAAGAGCCAACAGCTGTAGCTGACACCCAACACACTGGAAATGCCAGCACGGAGTTCTACCTTATAAAATGTTGCTAATTTTACTCTAGCTTTCGTTTATTTAAAGTTATATTCTGCCATCTTACATATAACACAAGACATACACAGACCCACATAATCTAGCGGGGCTGCCTGCCTGCTGAGGCATTCCCAAACAACCATTGATTTCCCATCGTGAATTAAGGCACCATGAAAAATTAGAAGGAAGGCGAATAAAACCTGAAAACATGCACAATTCATACCACAGCAAATGCTGATCTAAAGGCTGTCTACCAGAGACCAACTTTTTTTATTATAACGTGTTTTATAATGGCATACTATCCAATACAACTGTAGTAGGTGCTTGAAATGTAAAATGTAAGCTGTAAAATGCCACAGATTAATAAAGAGTGTAGTGGCTGCTAATTTACCTCCATCTTGTGAGTTCATGATATTCAGAGCAAACAGCATTGCATTGGAGAACGTGGTAGCCTCTTCTTTGCTTGCAAAATTCAAGCCATAGACCTGCCGTGCATCGCGCCATTGATGAAAGGTAGGTGTTGCTTGATTGTACTTCAGTCCTTTCACAATTGAGTAATTAATCACTACCTGTGATTTGAAAGAGAGGGGTGAAGATTAAAAATAGTTCTGTTTTCAGTGGGGAAAAACCCCACCCCTGTGGTAAAGGTTAATTAAATTGGTAGAGGCAATTCATATGGCAGCTCCTACATGACTGTACAGTAAGGCAGTGTGTGTTTTGATGACAGAAGACCCACATCTGGGGGTGAGATTTACAACAGTTCAATTCAGCCTCGGGGACCTGTAAGCTAGTCTTGCAAAATCTATTACCTGGTCGTGTTTTCTACAGCACCTCCGCTGGATACAGCTGTGCAGATACTGCAGACAGATGTCAGGAGCCAGTGCCAGCAGCTGCTGCCATCTTTTGGGGGACAATCATGCACAATTGTCAGAAAAAGAGCCAGACAGCGCTCTTGGCACTAACCCTGCCCTTCAGCAGATAAATGTGTGACTCATTTTACCATCTCTGCTTTTCTCCTCCCATGCACCTGATCACCACCAGCTTCTTATGTTGAGAGAGTTTTTTCTCTAGAATCAGATAGGCAAAGACAAAAACAGACAACCAAGTATTTCCTCTCCCACCTCCTCCCTTGCTGTACATGCTATAATTTCCAGGTAAGGGGTGACTGCGGCAGAAGGGTGTTTCTGTATGTTTTGATTTAATTTGCTGAATACAATGCCCTGTTTATCCTTGGGCAGGGCATGTGGGACACCCAGCTACACAGTACACCTGGGATCCAACCAGAAACCTCCAGTGCTAAAAGTGTAAGCTGCTCTAGCTGAGAGTGGAGAGGCAGGAGTGTCCGCTGCACCACTAATAAGCCAGAAGGACCCATGGCAGAGACAGCACCCCTGAGATACCCAGCTGTGGACTGGCAATGGCACTCTGTTGTGATGCAAATTTAAGAAACAAAATGCCAACAGAAGGAATCATAATTATTCTCACAAACAGGCAGAGTGCACCTGAAAACAGGGAAGGAGTAGGAAATGGAGGCTCCCTCTTCATCAGCCCACACATGCTGGGGGCAGAAGAGAACCAGGGACGGAGAAACTTAAAATTATGAGCAGGGAAAGTCTGAAGTTCATTATTCAAATATAGCAAATCTGGTTTTGAATATTTGAGACTGTCGCTACAAATGAAGTTATTTTGGCTGGAGTTTTACGAAGAGCCAGAACAATCCCACAATTTCTGGTCCTCATTGAAAGCAAATCAATGGAAGTCCTCCAGCAAACTAGTTTGTATGGCTCATCTGTAAATTAGGCGGGCTGGACACTGGTACACAGGAGTAGGAAGAGGCATTTTGGTGCACGCTGTCTGGGAGCTCACTCTGCGCAAGTCTTACCATCTTGGACTTCGTATGAAGGGAGCAACAACTGAAGGCAAGGGAACAAACAGCCAGTAACGAATAAATGCTGTACACAGTATTAACTGTTACAGGTGGATCCCACACACCAGAAAACCTACCGATACATCCTTTTCATAGTCTGATTGACCAGTACTTTGGAAAGTTTTCTGTTAGTACTATTATTGCATCTAAAAAACTCCAACATATTTAATTTGATTAACAATATTTTTGCTAGATGACGGACAATTCTTCTCAATTATAAAAGCAGAGTTTTAAAACTAATTTCAAAAATGAATGACTCCTAGCTCTGAGTTTTGACTTTTCAGTGGATTGCCAATTTAAATTGGCAGAAAAACTTTAGACGAGCACCTAATATATAAGGAGCAAATTGTTTTTCACACATTCCTATTTTTGAAGGATGGCATTGTCTCATTGATATAGCTAGTTAACAGGTGTCTGATAACTATACTATATTAGTATATAAAAAATGATGGAAACAAGCGAAGAAGCCATTACACCAATAGATAATTACAGATATACCCTATTTCTATAATGCATTTACTTACCTGAGCCAGCATTGAACAGTGATGTAGCAGATATAGTCTTTGAATACTTGGTCTAGCTTTAGGCATAAATTATCCTGATGGTTATTGAACATCCAGTATCTGGTCCGACTTTTGCTCTCAAACCAATATCATTATTAAGTTACCATGTAAATGCACTGGGCAGCAATCAGATCTACGCTGCTTTTTTTGCCACATTTTATAGAGAGACTCCTGACCTGCAATCCAAAGGGAGATGCAGGACAGCCTGCATTTGGTACACAGGATCCCAAGAGTTGGTCCCCTGAAAATGGGAACCGCTTCACCAGCATAGTGCGCAGGAAGGCACCCACACCAACCAGAATGACATGGAAACCACGTCGTGCTGGTCACAGCAAAGCCATGAACTCACTCTTCTAGCTGACAGCTTAGATAGCCCTTTTCTCTTGAAAAATGGTGACACTACCCCCATTCTACCTCTGAGCACTGGGAGAGCCTGTACCAATGTTGCTCACACTCAAGGGGTCTCTGGAGCATGAAGTAGACTCATGCCTGGATTACTAACCCAACAGTTTTAACATGTACCAATTTTTAAGTTTTCTAACCACTTTGGAGTAGCTTAACCAAGGGAGGGCACAGCTAGTATCTTCAAGGAAATGTTTAGAAAGACTGTGATCTACCAGGCTTTACAAAGCAAGTATTTCTCACCTACTAAAAGTATCTTCTGTTTCAAAGGACAGCACTATTAAAGTCCAAAGAGCACTAGAGGGTGTGGTGCAGTTGTATAATGAAAGACAGGAACTGTAAAAACCTATGCCAAAAATTGTTTAATAGAAGTCAGGTGAACAGTTCAAAATTTGCCTTCCCAGAACATTGACTCAAGGAACTCAGAGAATCCGCTGTTTTCTGGGGGTTGGATCCCTTCAGTGGAATAAAGACAGAATTTGAATGTTGACCTTCATTAACCATCAGGATGCCTACGCATGTAATACTTTGTCTTCAAACTGAAAACAGAGAGTTTAAAACTGGGAAATGAAACATAAAATAGCCAGAGTTTCATTTTATCTCCTTTGGCTGATGTTTCTAGAAAACAGAAAAAAGAGGCCGGTTCTCCTGCTGTTGTTAAGAATGGGTGCACACAGGTATCCGGTACAGATGGTGCTGAGGCTCTGCAAGGCACATGATGATAAGTAAGTGCTTCAGAGCAGTAATTAAAATAAAGAGGGTCCTCCTGTTTGGAGCATAGGGATTTTTTTTACAGGTGTTTCTAAGGGATCTTTACTCTAAAGCTTCGTATGTCAGTAAGATAGCATCTGGCATGCTGAGCAGACCAACAGTTCATCTTTTAATCTTCAGCTGTAGTCTATAATAGGTCAGTTGCAGAAACTTACTGGAAATCTTCCAGAAATAAGTAATGGATTTGTCCATAACAAACAGATCTTCCTATAACTCTTCACCCAGAGTTTGTCTGAAAAGCTGAAACATGACGTTTAATGTGCTTATTTTTTCTTTTCCAACCCCTTTTAGTATTTTCTATCCCGAAACAAAGTGGCCTTGTTACTGATATAAATGTCTGTGTTGTTTTGAACCCTGTTAAATTCTGGATTTCAATGATCTTGTATGGCAAGAACTTTCACAGACCAGATGTGCATAGTATTAATATGTTGACACCTTTCAATATTCCCATCTCTATAATGTTAAAAAAAGATTTGCTTCACTTCTACCTAGTACAACTCGTCACCCTTTTATCCGAGGTTCAAGTGTAGGCTCTCTGGGGCAGGCAGGGAATTTGGGGATGCTAAAAAGCTCAAAAACGGGAAGCCCTTCCCTTTGACTGCAGTCTGTAGGCTGCTGAGTTGTAAGTTGTCAGCAGCGATGATGGTGGTGGTTGACAGGGCTCACAAGAATGGGGCTAGAAGGGATTGAGTGGGCCTCAGGACCACAGCTGAGGTGTAACCACAACCACGATCACGGGAAGAGCTCCCACGCAAGTCTTATGATCCATCCTCTTTCTTATTGAACCAGAACAAGACACTTGCTTGTTTCTCCAGGGTATGAAATGGTTCAGAAGTTTATTATTAGCTTGGGGTCTGCTGCACCGCCAGCACTCAGACTCCTCTCACAGGGAGCCGTCATATGATGACTAAAACAGGAAGGATACCGCGTAGCAGCTAAAAACTGCTACAGTTGAGGCCAGATTCTTTATTTCTGTAAGCAGGCCCAAACCTGACCAACTTCTAATAAGTTACAGCAGTGATTAATTGGTTCTTTATTTTTCAAAAAATGTGGTTTAGTTTATATCCCAGGAATGCTGTCCCCCTTTCAGTTTTGGCTTAGGCGCAAATGTAAAACGTCCCACCTTCCCCAAGGCCCTGTTTTTACATTCACTTCTCAGCCGCATCAGTACACCAAGCCCTCGGGAGGTATGATTCACTTTAGACTTGCACCCTCCTCCCCGCCTATTTGTTCAGCACATGCCTTTCAGTGATGAGATCATGCTGAGCTGAAATCACTTGATGTAAAACCGTAATTTTAAACCCTTAGTTGATCAGGACGCCGAACTGGGGAGCTACTGCTTGTCAGCTAAGCCATAAAGATGGACCGCTTGTATGTTTTTAGCTTTGTTAACTTCTTGCATGGTGACTGAAGCCAACACACTTCACCTTTCCAACAGGCTACATTACAACAGCTAGCAAGTCGCAACATGACAGTAAACTGTTTGCTTGTGACTGTTGGGCTTCAACAAAACGGAGGCTGCAAGGAAACATCAAAGCTCATGACGTCAAGTGATTGTAACACTGATCTGGCCTTAGCTTCAAACCAGTTCTGGCCTCTGTGGCTACTTCAAAGCTTCAAAAGTCTACTTCTGGTTTTCTGAAGATTACTGCTCAGGCCAGCATGAGTCTATGCAAATGTGCACGTCTGTGCAGAGCAGAAAGTGGAATTCATGTACCACGGGTCTGCAACTTAGCGTTGCTGTGGCACGCGAGCACACAATGAGCACGTCACCCAGACACATAAGGACAACAAGAAGTCGGGTAACCACTTCCCTGTGGTGAGAATGATGCTCAAGTTCTGCCACTCTAAAAACCGTATTTCTTTGCGGTGAACGTTCTAGACACCGTCAGCTAGAGAAGCAGATAAACACAGATAAGGTAAGCAGAATGAGAAGACAGTATCATAAACTCTACAACATGCACCAAAAAAGGGTTAGAAAACAAGACAACAAAAGGAGTCTACAGAAGAAGATACATGGAAAAAAAAAAGGATGAAAATTAAAGAGAGAGATTATTAGAGGTGGAATACAAAACAACAAAAATTAAAAGGGAAACATTAAATGCAGGCAGGGATGAAGTCATGAAGATTACTCTAGTCTGTGCCTTGCCAAACAGCATGTAATAAAACTTAAAATTGTTCCGCTGTGGTATTGTTGTGTTACGTATTTTAAACTAGTTTCTCAACTCTTGGAAATCTGCGTAGCTTCATTAGTTTCACTATATGTCAAATCACATATTAGCTGAAGATTGGTCCTTTTCAGAAAAATATGGCCTTCCTGGCAAAGCAACAGCTTTTACTAAAACCTTGCTTTCAGTGTGATTTAGCAGAACCTGAGAGCAAGCACGAAATGGCTTGTACAGAGAATTATTTTAACTGAAATTCATTTTTGTTCTCGTTAAATGCAAATACTTAGCAAGCCTAGCAAGCTTATGATTCCAAGTGAGACTCATATAAAATATATTAAATTCTGAATCTTGAGACTTTCAGAATGTTCCTTTTCATACTACTATGCTACGCTGTCTTGAATTTATCATTAATACTGATTTTTGTAATCATATTTAAGGTAAATACTTTCTTTTAGATAGTTTTAAGTGACTAAGGTAACCTGTACTTTTTTGTTTGAGGGAGGATTTTTAGTCTTTAAACTCCAGAAAAATATATTCTTCTACATGTTTCCTTCTGAATGGAGATGATTTTTAGATGGCATGCAGGCTCTTCATAAGTGGGAACATTTGCAAGCAAATAGAATGCTACAGTTAATGCAAAACATGTTTAAAGTACAGATCAAGATTTGACTTTATTAAGACAGACCTCTAGTACATAGCCTCCCTTACACATATATGTAGATTTTATAACTTTTGCTTGGTTTACACCAGCTATTCAGACCCATCTTAGATTGTAGTCACATGAAAATAATTTACATTCACCTGCTGACTGTGTAAAATAAACAGCTAGCATGGCGTGTTACAAAGCAGTACTGGCTTTCACAACTAAGGCGGCACTGGATTTCATTTATTTTTTAAAATATTTCCTATTTTTGAAATGTAACTACATTAATGTATTGCCTTTGCTCTACTGAGAAGGATAAAAGCAAAGGCAAAAGATATGACAGATGTTTCAAAAGTGCACTGCAAGGACCTGAAAACCAATGTGTTCAAAAACCCCACCTATTTCTATTCTGCTTTTCCTTTTTCAAAGGAAAATGATGACTGTGTACATGGACAGTGTAGCAAAGTCACTAACACTTCCAGTAAGCAACCGGACTAACTTTTCCAGTTGGGCCAAGCATCATTACAGCTGACAGCTGAGGGACATCATCTGCGTTTCCATGAGCAGATCGGTCAATCCAACATCTGTGGCAGCTGAGAGGTGGTGGTGCCCTGGCTCCTGCTCTCCAGCTTGGCTTGGCTTGCCTTGCCTTGCCTTGCCCCTGCCCGTCCCACACTGGCAGCGGTGCTCATCACACCTTCCCAGTAGGCAACGCTGCTCTGTGAACCAACAGGGAATCCATCGCCCGCTTTTCTCTGATTCTTCTGCCAGGTGGACGGCTCCAGGGGATCACGAGAGGCAGGCAGCCTGGGCAGGCTGGGCTGCCACTGCCGTGCCGGCCTCACGCCAACACGCAGAGGGAGTCCCCCACTCTGAAATTTCTGCTCTAAAATGCAGATGGCACTATGGTATAACACCGCTACTCCACCCAAGTCAATTTTTGTAATTTGGGGTCTAAACATGATATTTGGTTATGGAGCTTCTGATGGCACGCACTGCCTGGCACACTCGTGAGCCGGGCTGCCCAGAGCCACGCCACGGCAGCTCCAGGCTGAGCACTGTGCTTTGGTGGCCGAGGGGCGTCCGACCCCAGTTCCGATTATCTAAATCCCATATAACTCCTTTAATACCCAGGGAGGTCCTGCAGACTTAGGCTGCTGTAAATCAGATCACAGTGTGCACCTAGGATTTTAAAATGCATTACGAGGAACTAATTAACTTCTCACAGCAATATAACAATCACGCTTTGTAAGATGGCAGTGCAGAATGATTGATTTCTTCTTTTTTTTTTTTTTTATGTAGTACTAAAAATGAGCAAAAAGTAAGTTCGGGGGAGCTGAGAGCAAAACCTGCAGAATGAATGAAGACTCATTTCACAAGGAAAAATGGAGGGGCGAAAAATAACATTAAAATCTCTCTGGCATCTACCAAAAGTTTTGTTTGCAAATAAGCAGTAATAAATTATGATACATTCTGTGTGCAAAAAATTATACAAAATCTGAATGACTGGAGTAAACAGACTCATAGGCACCTTGCAGGGAGCAGGAAATGTTGCTAGACTACATTAAGTATAGAACCGATGGTATCAAACGAGATCAAAGGTTAATTTACAGGAAACTCGATACAGTTACTCACTTGTTGATCTTGCAGTTTAACTCCAACTACCCTGAAGGTGTTAGTGGCCGTGTTGTGGTATATGTTGATTCTGCTGAATCCCTGCTGTCCAGGTTTGATTGGCACCCATTTCTTACTGGTATCGTCATAGACCATAACTGAAGCCCGGGCTTGGCAAATACTCTGTTCACTGGAGAGCAAAAACAACAAAATCAGAGAAAAGACCAGTGAATTTGCTGCCTACTACTGAAAATATCTAAAGGAAAAAAAACCCAACAGAAATTATCAGAACTACTTGCAACATATGTTTTGTAAGAGATCTGCTAATCCTTTGAATGCAATCTGCCTGTTAAATTAAAGCTGGCATGTATGTGTTCATGGACTTAAAAAACTCCAGTATGCTGCTGTTCTGAACTGATAATCTATTTTATATAAAAATATTAGGCCCTGAGGAATAACTTGTTTCACACAAACGTTGTGAAAACTGTCCAACAGTATGAATGCTCCATTTATTTTATGTACCTGCTGGCAAATGAAGCCTTTCACATTTACATGAAAACTTACCAATATTTTACAGCTTACTGACAAAATAAACGTGACATCCACAGCTGAGTTACACATTTAAAACTGGAAGCAAGCAGACCTTGAACCAAAAGCCACGTTAGGTAAACTGAAGAAATCAATTACGTTAATCCAGCTGACGCCTAATACCCAGACCCACTGACGCACTTAGAAGTCCCAGAATACACGGTGCAAAGCACACAGGAACTCTTTTTTCCTTCATCCTAGTCGCAAAGAAAGTGGGAAAGGGGAATCCATGAATGTCTGCATTTCAGTGTTAAAGTAAATAGCCATTATTTTGTATAGCATTAATGTAGAACTATTTTTGTTCTGTAGATTCACAGAAATTCATCAGTTCTTTACCTCTTGCTTGCATATTTGTGACTAATATACATATACTAGATTCATGCTAAAACACACCTTTCATGTGCAAGAAACGCTACTGGCAAATACTGTTGAGGTGACATGTCAATATGGATCAGGATTTCAATCCCTGCTCTCCTGACTTCCCAGCCACTTTTCTTACACCAGAGGAAATAAGAATTTCTTATATGAAGAAAAAAAAGAATTCTCCAAATTTTGGAGATGTGACATCTTCAAATGTAACAGGGATATCCAACAAGCAAATAGTGCACATCATGCCTACATAAAACTGTTAGAATTTATGTCCTGTAAAGATCTTAAGTTCATGACCGTCCTATTAACTTTAGACCTATATATATTTATATATACCTCCCTTCCCTAGCCCAAGCTGTATTAAATAATTTTTGGCAATGCAATATCAAGTAGTAATCTGCTTTGCACACAAATCCCTTATTTCCCTCTCTTGCATATACCTCTTTGTTTTGATTTTGCCTCAGTAACGCCTTACCTGCACACAAATACACGAGAAGATCCTGGGTGGTGCTAAACCATATCCCTGCACTGCCACAGCACCAAATTACACCACTTGTAAATTATACTAACTGTTGCAAACCCAAACCCACCCAACCCTCTCACTGTCATCATCTCAATGAAAGGGAGCACGTTACTGTAAGTATTAAGAGGATCTGGGTAGATTACAGCAGCAATTTTCAATCTTTTCTGATTTGTGGGTCTCAAAAAGATTTCCAAGGTAGATGCATCCCCCATTGTACACTAAAGCCTACTGACGCTGGCTTGTTTTATCAGTCACTTTGCACAGCCTCCAGGCAGCCCACAGACGTCCTCCAGGCTGTGGGTAAGACCCTGAAAACACTTCATGGTGTTTACAGAGGGAGCAGCGACGTTGGCAAACATCTCCATAAAGAACAAGGCAAGAAAATTCAGAATAAAGTGTATTTTCATTACATAGCATGGAAAGAGCTAGACTCTTGTTACTGGAGAAATATATTCAGAACAGAAAGATTAAACATTATTTTATTTATATTCTTCAGAATTTATAAAACCAAGCTCATCCACCAGTTGCTGTTGCTTTGTTATGTGAGATACCTGGAGAACAGCTGCGCCTTTGCTGATGTACTTACCCAGCAAATACCTCTCCATCCCTTTTTTTTAAGGTAAGCTAATGTCTCGTGGCAGCTTTTCTGTGTCTGACACTAGCAGCTGAGGGATTTGAGCTCGCTCCAGCCTGCCTAATCCTCCAACTGGTGCAAGAGCTGCAGTCTGGCGGCAGCAGCGGCGTTGCCTGCATCCTTCACACCTGCCCGGGGATGCTCACTCTGCTCACTCGGATTCACGGATGGGGAGGATGGGAGAGAAACGCACCAGCAAAGAAGCAAGTACACTGGATTAGTTTTGCCATGTGGAAGTGGAATGGCTACAAATACTCTCCCGTGCGGTCCTGTGGCTGGAGGGTGCCCGCCTGCCTGTGCTACCAGGCGTCTCGTGCCACCTCCAGCCCCAGCGGTGGGGGAAGCATCAGCTGCCTGGGGCCACAGCAACCCCCTGGCCAGGGAGCCTGCGGGCTCCCAGAAAACACGGTCCCCGGCAGGGTCACACTCAGCCAGCGTGAACCCGGGTCCTTCTCCTCAGGGCTTGCTGGTCGCTGCAAGTCTCACTGTACTGTGGTTTCATCAGAGCAAGCCTGGGACCAAATATTGTCCCCATTTCAGATGAATTTTGGAACCCACAATTGCCATGGGCTCCTTAATAAGTCAAAATTAATTAAATTAGCCTTACTTACAACAAAGAGAACACACTTAACCCTACACACGAGGGCCTTATAGTGGCATTATTCGTAATGCTGCATCCAGATTCCAGTCGATACAGCAACTTTGCCTTCAGACTATGATGACAGAAAAAACTGTGGCTAAGAACCCCTCTACAACCCCACAATTGAAATATAGATGTAGACCCCAGGAGCAATATTTAATGCATGACAACCAATTGTTACTGTAACATAAAGCAACACATCAAGCTCAATCCCTGCTCTCCCTGCAGTCAATGGAAGTTTTTCATCATTCATTTAAATGGAAACAGGATTAAGCCTGTTATCTGGCCTCCAGTGAAATAACAGAAGGGAACATAAAACAAGTACAGCACGAGGGGAATCCTTTCCTGCAAAGCACTTCATCAATCTTTCAAAACCTAAAATGCCCCCAGGGACCCATTGCTAGCTTGCTGTCTCACCCTAAATGGAGGTGTAACTCTTTACGCCTGAAGACTCTCTACTTGTCCTACCCACAAAAGGCACAACTCTCCCGCTGCTGCTTTAAGGGGTTTCCCTGAAAACAGTCCAGAAAACGTTCCTCTTACAAAGGTCAGTGAGAATCTCTCTATTACTCTCAGTGGAGTCCATTATTTTAAACGTAAATCAAGCAACATTGGTTTCACAAAGCTCCAGCAAAATTTTCTGTTATTTTTGGGACCATACACCATTGATACTTATGTATGTCAACTACACATAACAGGTAATAAATATGGGTTTTAGTTGCACTATTGTGCATAGTCACATTCCTTCTCCATGAGAAGAGTCTGGCAGATATCAGTATTTATACACAAAGTCATGAATGTAGCTTCTAGAACTTGCCTTATATTCCTAAGAATACACAAAAGTTACTGAAAAATGGATATGCGTTGGAGAATATTCAAGTTTCACATACATTTCCAAATATTACTAATTGCCCGATTGATTTTTTACGTTACATCAACATGCAAGCAGTCAGACTCATCCACCTGGGTTTCCATCATAGGCAATTATGTGTAAAAAAGACAAAACCAGCATCACGGAGGGGTCTTAATTACAACATTGTTCAGGTTTGTGCATAACATCTACGCCAATCTCTACACTTTGCTCTAGGGCCGATTTAAGACATCTTATTTATATGTGGAGGGGAAGGAGCTCTTCCTAGGGAACCCTTTAGAGCCATCCTAATATCCACCCCTAACTATTCTGAAAGCATTTTCTCCTCAGTGCTTTACATCTGTGGGATGGCAAACCTCTGCACCAGGACCACTTGTTTGCCTGAAGTTAAAGCAAATCTGCTTAACTTCACATCTGATAGAAGCAGACTGCACTGGGAAATCCTTCGTTCACAGCTTGTACCTAAAATCCAGCATTCATTGCTGAGATTTATAGAATATTGTTTCAATATTACAAAACTATAAATTAAAAAAAAAAATGTTTGCAGATGATACTGTTTGCTTTGGTTTGTGCAACCCATTTTGACCCACTGTCTTCCATCTCTTCTGTTTAGGATTTGTCTTCACAAATTAGCAGATTAGCTAATTTGGAGTTAACCCTTCTTGAAAGGGTCAGCTTTGACCCTTCTTGCCCAGCCCCAGTGAGAGTGGGCAGCCAAGCACGGCACCTGGGCTGTGTGGCATGCTTGGGCTGGCTACACAGGTTTGCTGTATCCTCCGTGCTTTGCTGGCTACGGTGTCAGCAGCACTTCCAGCCTCAAATGAGTCACGTCAAGCTTAAAGGTACCAGTTAAGGTACAGAGACTACTGAATTCGGGAAAGTATCTGGGGGTAGCATTGAGGCTGCACTTCGAGACAGTGCTGCAATGAAGGCGGCCTCATCCGGAAATGTCTCTCCTCTTCTGTCTGTGCAGAACTTGAAAAATGCAGTCCTTTCTTCCTGGCTTTTAGTAAATTTATGATTACCAAGGACTCATAGCCAAAAAAGAGCCACAACGGAGTGTGGAAAAGATAACACAGGGAGTCTTAGGGAAAATATCTGTAGTTTTTGTGAATTATCACAAGACTTAATGGGGCTGCTTGACATTACATGGCTGAGTGCAAGTAATTAAAAAGGAGGAGGAAACACAGGGGGGAAATTACTGTGGAGGTTGGAGCAGGGGACCCACGGGTTGGGGAAAAGTCCTCCTGCTTCACTCTGCCTAGCCCAGTGGGTCATCCACATGGATTTGAGCAAAAAGCTCGAACCTGAACCACAGAAGACTTGGCATAGAGAATTGAGAGGAAAAAGGGAGTAAACCATAACGATTGGAAGCAAGTCTTTGGTAGAAAGGCTCTGGAGGGTCTCCAAGGCTTTTCTCTCCTGTCCCAGATTGAGAAAAAGACAAGAGGCCAAGCTGCACTGTTCCTTCACTGACCTGTTTTCTCTGCTTACAAGGTATCTTCTTAAGAATAGAACTTTTGCAGAACGTGGTACTGAGTCACTGAGCCCACCTATGACCAGCGGCCCCGTGCAGAGCCTGCCATGGTGCAGGGTTATCCCAGCCTTACCCCAGACTCGCTGCCCACCACCAGTCCACCCAGAGGTCACCCCTCCAGGGTGGGCTGGTATTTAAGTATTACAGTAAGTAAGAAAGTATTTAAAATACTTCCTCCTAGAGCCACAACAATGTTAATACAGCTTTTGGAGGGTCACCAAATCATGCTCATGGAAGTGTAACAAAAGACCACAACTAACCAACTTCAGGGTTAAACACCTAATTCTGTGGGCTCTACTCCAGAAAGCCAGCTGGACCAGGAGACTTCCACTATCCTTTATATTTACAGACACAACTGTTTCCTTGGGACAGAAATTCACTTAGCATAAACTGTGAAAGCTCCCCTGACAGAAATCAAGCTATCACGTTTTGAACCTATTACAGATCTACCTTGTTTCAAGCTGCTCATGATTCTCTCACCTTCAAACAAGCTGCCTTCTGGTATTCTTACGAAATGCAAAACAGCTACTTTCACAAACGTTTACTTTATTTTTATTTTCTATTTCCCATCCATTTTCCACACACACACTATATATGATTAATAATTAAAAAGTATTTTGGACTGACCTAACCATCCTTATTGGTGTCAGAAATTGTTAATACTACTTTGCCCAAGGCTTTTCCTACCTGGGAACAAACCCTCAGCACACAGAACATGCAAGATAACTCACAAGCCCATTAATGCTTCTCACTCTACTTGTCCTCTGAGTCTGCCTGCAGAAAGTCACAGTTGTGCGGTTAAACCTGACATACAAGAAATAGATGCTGACTGATGAAGCCAACAGAATTCTCTCAATGTCAGCTTAAACAGCTAATGTAAATACAAAATACTGTATACGGAGATGCGTTGTCTGTGCGGTACGTATCTGTCTTAACTTCAAAATTAATAAGCTACAAGTCATGTTCCTGTAGCATTTAAAGTGTATTGCAAACCCTAAAAGACTAATTTGCTAAACAATTTAATTGGTTTCACTACAACAAATATAATAATGACTGGGATGCAGGGAAGTGTTGCAGTAGTTATCTTTACAGGAAAAGGTGGACATTTCTGCCTGACAACTGGATTTACAGAAACAAAAACCTGGGAGACCCTCTGACCACAAGTCAGTCAGGTCATCTGGGCTCATACAGATCATATCTGAGATCTGTGCTCATTACAGATAAAACTTGCTGGAGGGCAGTGGCTCTCCAGCCCTCCCAGCAGAGATTCACTGCCAGCTTTGCTCATGACCTCTTTTCTTGTTAGGAGCCTCATTTCTCCAACACAACGTCAGTCATGCTTGTGACTCCTTCTGGGACCTCCTTCTTCAAAGTCTACTTCCCTCCGCAACCAAACGCACGGGACAGTCGGCGTCACCTTCGTTCACCCCACCTCTGTCCCAGACCACTGAAGAACTTATTTCCTCAGCAACGCAGCAAAACCTGACAGTGGAACAACAGCATTTAGCCACTGATCAAACTAAAGGACAGTGGAAACCCATAGGGACTTTACATCTTGATAGATGCTTTCAATCCTCGGTGATGTGCAGATGCCTGAATATTTTCTAGCGGACATTTAGGAAAATACCAGTCACAGTTCCATATATAATATGGAGATGCCACAACCACTATCTCCATTTGCTTTTCTGAATCCCATTTCCTGGGACCCCTTGAAAAACCAACCCATGGACCCAGTGGTCAGAAGGCCTCAATTTGCACTCACTCCTGATCGCCTGCCTCTGCAGAGAGACCTCCACGACAGTGCTGCCCTTGCCCCAGTCAGCCTGAAGTGAAACCCGGTTCCCAGGGGAGCTGCTATTTTTTGGTTTCCTGCTCAGCTTGCATGTACGCATTGAAGACCTGCCTTTGGTGTCGGGCTTTGGCTGCATCACCAGCAGGAGATGAGCCTTCTGCACTGAGCACCTGCTGCAGGTGCCTGGCCATCACCTTTCTCCACTGTTAAAGTCCAGCATCTGAACAGTTTAATATTAAATAATTACAAGAAAATAGTACAAATACAAAGCCTCCTTCATAAGCAGCTCTCAAAAAGACTGATGCTGTTAAATAAAGTCATGACACACCTGCAAGATAAATACATATTTTACAGAGCAGGAAATGGAAATACTGGTACCTACAGGATTAACAAGAGTAAGGTGAACACCAGTTCACCTCCACAAGGAAGAGTATTTAAGAGTTAGTCTTACTGCTAGCAATGAGACATTCATTTGAATTCTCCCTTATTACATTGGCATACCCAGTGGGAATTGCCATGTCCAGTATTTGTTGCAGACATCCATTGCAGACACTTCAGCTGGAAACCAAAAAAAGACACAGTTCATGAAGCACCCAGGTCTCACACTAAGCCAGGACTTTGGGAGATGAGTTGCTAAATTTGGGAACATGCATGCAATCCTGGCATGGCCAGAGAAACTTGCATAACCTTCTGTCACCCCTCAGTGCTCTTGAGCATGGGAGAAGTGAGTAGAAATATAAAAAATAAAGTATGCAAAACAATAATGCAGTGGAAAAGATGGTCCACCTGGGCCTGACTGTCGGGCCTGAACAGCTCAGTCCTCAGCACTGCCAGTGAAAGTCAGGAGAGCGCCCTGACCTTTTCGGTGTCCACCGCAGCACTTAAATAGCACATCCGCCAACCAGTGGAGATTTAGGGCCAGCTGAGTGACCGCAGATTGATGCCCTTCTAAGCTGGCACATCTGCTTAGTTTACATTGCTGAGATTTTGAAACTACGTGGCGGAATTAATTTTAACCCATCACTATTCTGGTATGTTTTGCAAACTGAAGCGTAAGAATTCAAATGATTCTAAGGGGAACTCCAGTCATCAGTATCTCAACTCAACATCTTACAAAAATGCTTTAAGAGAACCGCTTTGCAAGCGGCACTTCACAGCGGAAGTGTAGTGATTCAGAGAAGTGCCATCGCTGCCAGGCAGCTGGACTCCCAGAGCCATGTCGTGCTCCAGGAAACTTTCCCTTCAGCTTCCACCTGCTCCAACAAGGTCCGGTCACTGCTGTCTCCTAATGGAGAAACTCCATTGCTCCATTAACGCTTTAATTCATGCAACATTTCTTTCTGCAGTGAAGTGTGGTTCACTTTGCATGCCACCTTGAAGATATACTTTGGGAGTTCCTAAAAATAAATGTCAACTAAATGTTTAGAAGTTCCTAAAACTAAATCAAGTAAATGGCCTGGGGAAACACTATGAACCCAATTAGTCAAAAACTGTAAATAAGCAGCTTGACTAGATCAGGTTCCTATTAATATAAACTATTTCCCTTCACCCTTAAATTACAGAAATAAAAACAAGAAGTAACTAAGCTCGTAAAATACTCATTATGCAAAACCCCAAACTGAACTGTCAAGTGAAAACACATGACTGAGGGCTCTCACTCACGGGCCAGCCATATCCGTATTTCAGGAGAACAATACCTTAAACAACGGCTTTGAAAGATCATAATCATAACCAATAATCAGGAGAGGCAGACTCATATGTGAATACAGGAAATCAACATAAAGATCTTTCATTAAAGCTGGCGTTGCTTTGCCTTGGTTTCCCTTCAATCCCAAAAGAAATGCAAATAAACCTGTGACAATTCCCCTGGAGCCGACGGAGGCAGACCAGGAATGAAGGAGGCTCGCTCCATCAAGTCAGCCTCTCCCTCACTGCCAGGGGATGCACATTAATGCAGCGTTGCTGCAAGAGCTTAATTACCATTTTATACAATTATAGATTATCCTGTGAGGCTATAACCAAACCCCAGACCTTCTGCGTTTATGACAATACATGCTCTCCGTCCCATCCAGTCACATTAACCCTGGTCAACAGATTCCCTGCCATCCTGCCCAGTCCCCAGATACTTACGTGCCTGCCATCAAGGAAGACCTGGTCAGGTAATCCTGCAGGAGTATACGCTCAAATCCAGCACGTGTGCTTAAACCCAAATAGGCTATTTCACCTGATTACAGAGCAGAAGACAAATTTGGCAGGGAGACAAACCAGGAGTCTCTATGAAGGCTTATAACCAAAACAGGAAAGGGAAGCGCTACCGGGAGAGTAGAAGGGCAGGAAGTAACACTTGTACACAGGGGCGGGGAACGGACTTCAAAGAAGAAATGTATTCTTTCTTACAGCTGATTTACCGAACAAAAGTCCAAACAATATAGATTAAGATTAGATGCACTGCCTTTGCCTCACTGGTGGCATGGATATTAAAACCATTTCGCTTATTTTCTCAAGGCGCGGGTTCACTGTCCAAGAAAAAGCAAAAGCAAACAAACCTCAGACCCAGGAAAAAATTGCTATTATTCATTTATTGCACGGGCGTTTGCGTGGTACAGAACCAAACCCAGGGGCCCCGGCGGTACCCAGGGCCCCCGTCCCGCCTCGCCGCCAACCTGGCGTTGCTTGCCCCTTGGCTGGGGGCCAGCTCCAGCCCCAAACTTGAATTGGAGCGGCACAGTGCCAAGATACTGCACACCGACTCTCACCTCCCATGGCAATACAGCTTTTGGACGGGAGCTGCCTTACACCTGGCTAACTCGGGGTCCACCAGAGCAAAAGCTTTTTTCTGCTTGCTCTCCAACCCTGTCATCTTACTTGGGGCATCACCATAAATACATAAACTAAGAAACACATCTTCACAGAAGGAGGTAAGTGATCAGGTAGCTTATAGGACATGGGAGAAATCTCTAACACTTAAAAAACAAGACAAAATTTGCTCCGAGGGGTGTGTGAGCAGCACATGCTCTCCCTCCATCACCAGCAGCCGGGAGAGCCCCCGTTTGGCTCGGCAGCGGGCAGGCCCCCAGCCAGCTGGTACCTGGAGACAGCAAAGATGGGACTTCATCCCCTCTCCCTGCGTGCCTGCCTGCCCCGTGCTAAGCCTCTCACAAACGGCACGCGGGACGTGGCTTGAAGTTACTGCTACGGAGATCATAGCCATAAGGAGGAGGATACCTTATCTCACGGCTTCTGCCGTAGAAGACGTGCCATCTGCTATTGCCTTTCAGGCAATTAGTTCTGTGTACCATCCTACCTCTTTTTTAATTAGAGTTCCTTGCAAAACTAAGCCTCCTTGACCATGCTGTGCCTGCAAGAGACCCCTGGAAGACTACAAGCCTTCACTCCCACCCTGCCATGAGCTGCCCACATACGTGTTTGCATGCATCCACATTCCTGTTAACAGGCAGGTTGTTTTTATCTTGCAGTAACGCTTCCACCTCCCTCCCTTCGTATCTCTGCAGGCTCTCATTCGCCTGCTCTGCTGCTTCTTTAACTGGGCATTGCCATTTGGCTATGGCAGCAAGATGGCCTAGTAATACAAATGGAAACTTTGCAATTTTAGAAATAATAATTGAAAATATTGCAGCAAAAAGACTGGAGGTCTTGGAGACCAGGACAGCAGATTAATACTTTGGTGCTACCTTTCCTGGGGTAAAACTGCAGGGGTTTTGATAAGCTCCCTCTCAGAGGCCCTTGAGACAGATCATCATTCTTTTGTCTCCATCCCTTGGTTTGACAAATTTGTACACATGGATGTAAATACCTGCAAACACTGTCTAGTCTTCCCAGCTTTGCTCAGGATATGGGTGCATTATGGCATGAGCAGATTAACAGCAGAGGGAAAACATGACGGGGAGAACTGGATGGACCCTGCTGTGGTCTGGCTGCAAGTAGAGAAAGCTGGGGTTTTCATCCCGTTCTCACATGAAAATATCTTTGGTGTTTTTTTGTCAGTGTGCTCACAAGTTCTCTTAATGTGTCTAAATACGTCACCTGTTATCTGTAATTACACAAACACGGACAGCGCAAATACAAAATGCAAACAACTGCAGAACAAACCCACTGGCTGTTCAGAGATCCCAACTGCCTCTCCCTACCTCTGACCATCACCAGCACTCCCTCTTTACGTCCTTTACTGTAATATCACTTTTGAACACACATTGCTTAAGAAAATACTCCTCCCATGACATTACTTGAGCCACCCCACGATGTGTTCCCAGAAAGGTAGTGCAGGATCAGCATGTGGAAGGGGATAGGAAGGTTTGCACCCACTCGTATGTCACTGTGTGTGTCACTCAGCATTTTGCTGAGCCATGTTGTGCCCACCCAGGCATTACACAACCCAGGAACAGACGCGTTACTTAATCGGAACCCGGTTCCCTAAAGTGCAATGAAAATGAACTACCTCCCTCCTGTAAACCATTGCACAAAACCTTATCGTTCTCACGTGCTTTGATCCCTTTTGCCCTATCTGCCTGAATGTGAGCTGGAGCAGCCATGGTGCCCAGGTAGCCTCCCAAAGCACCTCACAAATGGCAGAGCTGCTCAGCTCTTGAAGACCTGCTGGAAACACAGCAAGGACCTGTGATTTTACCATGAGGCAGCATGTCGCATTGCATGCGCGTGGGCTTTCTCTGGGAATCAGCACCAGAGGCTCTGAAGTCTCCATCAATGAGCGTGAAACCTGCAGAGCCCTGAGGAGATCACACAATCCCTCACGTCCTTGCAGTGGTTTCAGAGTGCAACATACATGTGAATAACCTTAGCCCCATGTTTAAGAAGAGAGAAGTGTGAGAAATAGGCTGAGTTTGGCAAGGCACACCAGCTACATAAACTCTTTAGTGCAGTTTCTGTTGGGGAGCAAGAGCTACAAATGCAGCCCTACCTGAGCAGATTAGCAGAGTGCTTTTCACGCTCACTGTTTTTCCTGTTATAAAAAATTACTTTTACGGTCCAGCTGAAAGACCTGCAGAAACTGTTGGTGAAATGGCACCTAGTTAAAACATGGGCGTCAAAATTTGGTTTATCCACGGTCGCTAGTGCATTGCCCATTCAGCTGCAGCTTCTGATTCCTTTGCAGAACATCTCTGTATGACTAAAGGGTTTCGGTTTTCAGCTGACGGGGGAAGTTTAAAACTCAACGAGAAATAAAAGTTCCCACTGACATTTAAGCAAAGCTTTTCATGTTGTGTTTTTTTAATGTCTTTTCTTCTGTTTAATGGAACCTTTCATTACCACTTTTCTGGGATTTCAATTTGGCTGCATTTTCCTCATACTACACCTTTCTGCTTTGAGATCTGGGTGGGTTTTGGGCACTACCTTGTTTCATTCCAAAAATCCTGCTTTTCACGAATTTAAAACTTTACTTTTGGCAGTTCCTCTGTATAGCTCATACACTGCTTAGACTATTATTGTAGAGTTTGTCTGTGTAAACAGTACTTTACTGCACGTATTAGAAAAGAAGGACATAACCTGAAAAATGCATCTCCAAATAACTATGGACTCAAATCACTAACTGCCCAGATCAGCCACCCTGGCTCCACTGTTCTAGGCAGAGACATTTGGGAAGATGGACTAAGGAAAGATCTGAGCAGCCTTTTTATTTCTCTGATTTCATGTGTCTGGGATAGATATGGTCACTGATTACGAGGGAAGGAGACAGCACTTAGTTGTCAAAATAGTTTTCCTGCTAAACCAAGCAGATATGATTCTCCTTGCACACAAATATCAGCTACAATAGTATCAGCTAGAACAATCTGGTTTTAAAGATTTGATTCTCCTGGACAAATACCTTTGAATACACTTGAAAACTCCCAGCCTCCCCCCAGCTCCTGCTAGCACTGTGCATGCCCAAAGCACAGCAAAGAGCAGGTCACTACTGACACATCCAATGCCACGCTGGGAACAGTGACAGTGAGTGGGACAAAGCCCAGCAATGCCTCTCAGTGCCCCCGTCATAAGCCAAATTAATTTCATTAAGCACAGCAGCATACATTCCAGCAGAAGTGCCTCTAATCACCCCTTTGCATTGCTAAAATGCCTCCATGGCCCTGGACTAGAAAGGGAGCACTTAGAAGGAAACAGCACTCTGAGACAAATGACAAATAAGACCCAGTAACTGATTTCTACCCGGTCCTCACAAAGGAACATATGCTGGATAAACAGATTATTTCAGTCATGTGTTGAGATCTGTGTGAGATCAGGATTCCTGAACACAGAAGCAAGGCTTTAGTTGCAGTGTCGTGAATATTCCCATAGGTTTCTGAGCACCACGTCTGCTGGCCATGTACTAGGCTTTCATGTTCCAAAGACGTCCAAGTACTGTACTTGCTTTCTTTTGGAGAGTTTCATGACCAGATGAAACATGATTTGTATAAGACAATAATGTTACATGTTTTCAACCCTTAGAGCTGCAGACTGAACACAGAAAGATGAGCATCCCTGCCTCAAAATGACTCATCTCCAAATACAAAACCCAGTTAATTTTTAAGAATGAAATGATGCACTGTAAAATGTGTTGTGTATACTCCAAGACTATCACAATCATAATACAAAAATAAAATTGTAACCACCTAAGAGCTATTTGAAGGCAGATGTGATTAAAACATTTTTTTCTTAATAAGCACATATTTGACACCTTCCAAATAACTTTTTATACATGTATGTCTGCTGTTTTTAATTCTGTGTTACTCCCCAAAAGGCATCTTATTATATTGCACAAAATTCAAAATTTGCATATGGCAATGTCTTTCGTTTAATGACCTCATGATTAAGAAATCTGAAAGTTCACACTGAAACTGTACAAGTCCAATTTCATAAGCCACAAGATAATGTTATGAATATATGCACAAATGCTACATAACAGCATATAAAATATGCAGTTATATATTCAGATTTGCAAAACTAATTTCACAGCTGTTAATAGTCTTTGAACATAAGACATTTCCTCATACACTGAGATTTGCAACTGCTAAACATGCTGATGAGACAAAAAAAATTCCTTGCCCTCAGAAAGTTTAACCCTGTACGTTAATATATGCTATTGCTCTCTCAAATCACTTTTTTTCATGCTTTTCCCTCATTTTAAAGGAGCAGGAGAGATACTGGAGAGGAGACTAGAATATATTTTAGTATTACAAGAGTTAGAAATGTGCAATGAGCTAAGGTGCTAATTGCCACTTTGACAGCAAAACAATTGTTCCTGTCCTAAGCATATTTTATAAATCAGATTCTTGAGAATATTAATTTAGGATGCAATCCCATCACTGCTGAAGTCCAAGGAAGTTTTGCCATGGACTTAAAAGAGACAAGACTTAACACTTGGTATAGGTCCATTCAAGTAACGATAAATAAGAATGTGGCAGGAAAAAAAACCCCAACAAATCTTTTAAAGGAGGTGAGATATGCAAGATTTGGGGAGCCTTATTTTTTCCTGCTGGGAAGCCCCTGACTCTCAATTCATTCAGTGCTCTTTCTGAAGATGATTTCATCTCCACCCCCTCACTCTGCAGAGGGAACAGTCAGGACTCACCTGCTTTCAAGAGGACCGTCTATTTTGGCTGATGCAAACAGCTTAGGTATTGCATTAAGGAAATAACAGTATTGCAAAGAATTAACTCTGTGGCTGCCTTCAATTTTCCTCTCTATAAACTATGATGAGCAATGGGCAGTAAGCCCAGACCCCACGTTAAGCAGCACGGAACAAGCTATAGACCATATGGAGAGAAATAAACTGCCACTTCATACACAGGATATCTATAATGCTTTTTTGCTTGAGTCAGCTAATTGCACATCCGCAAATCAGCACATTTATAACAAATGGAGCGTTATGATATCATGGGAAATTTATTTAATATGATCAAAGTTTGCCAGAAAAAGTTCCCCTGAAAGTATGAAAGTACTTAAGAGTCCTGAGTGCCTGGGACATTTTACAGTCCTTATTGAACAAACACTTCCATGCTGTTTCATGGCAGCCAGTGGTGCAAAAGACCGTATCTTCTCAGCAGCCTCACTGCAGCCACCAGCATGGGCATCTCCCTGCTGCAGGCAGAAGGTACGTCCATGCTCACAGAAGCAGGCACAGCACCCACACCTGCTCCGGCAGCAGTTAAGTTACTGCTCCCATGAGTAGCCTCAGACAAGGGTTATCATCTCCTGTCTTCTCCAGAGGCTGAGAATTAAAAAGTATAGACTTTCAAATCCTCTTCTGTACTGCAGATTTTAAGAGGTGTACTTAGCTTTCCCACATAACTTTTGTAATGGTAAAGCAAATCAATGACCTTGATCTAAAGAGCCTTTAGCAATGGTCTAAGCATCAATATAAACTCACTTGGGGTACCAGCTGAAAAACATTCTCATATTTATGTCACCAAGCATATGCTATCCCCCAACATTGCTTCACAGCAGATGTCTTTTCACTTTCAGCTTGCGTTTTTCCTTAGACTTCAGTAAACAGATTATCACAAGTGGTTACAGCAGCTGTAGGCAGGGGGCATTTGAACTGCATACATTATTTTTCATAGCTCCTAATTTATGGGGAGGCCATACAAATTTCTGAGGTTTTGATTTGAAACAAGAAATACCAACTTTATCATAGTCTCAAGGAGAGATTAGGAGCTTCTTGCTCAAAAACTAGCACTTGCTCATTTCTAGTACTAACCGTTGTTATTTAACGCTCTCCACCACGAAGTAACGTAATTCAAACATCATGTTTTACTCAGCAGATAAGATACTTGCATCATGAGACACCTCTATAGCATGTTGTGGGCACCATAACCCTGTGGAATTGTTTTTATCATAAGCCTTTTAAAGGCAAATGCATGAGTGAGGTACAGCCTAGCAGGTGTGAAGATAAGGAAAGGTTTTCTGACATTAAGGGATGCTAGAGTGAAAGGCAGGCATGTAAAAACAGCTTAAGAGATTGGAGGGGAAGAAGCTGACAAAAAATGATCAGAAATTACATTTAACTGCATTTTTATTACAGGCATGTGCCTGCCTGATGTTCAGGTTGCCAGACTGACAACATTTGCTATTCATTGGGAAAGCACTTTTCAAGACAGCAACACCATCCATTAAAAGTCAGGGCCCAAAGCACAATAGTAAAGTGAGGGCTGTGCTGCACAGGATGCCTGCGAAAGCTGGTGAGCTCTACTGCTGAGGGAAGAAAGATGCACTAGGATGGCATTTGTTGAGGTTATAAGAGGACTAGAGACTAGGTTAACACCGAGATGAAGAATGCCTGGCCTTGCTTCTACACTTGTTTCTGATATTTGCGCTTCTCGGAATAGGACAGGTTGGAAATAATAGCTGGCTTACGGACACAGGGAAACTTCAACTTGCAGAAGGACCCCTGAAGGCAGAATGGGTATGGTCAGCAGTTTGTCATGTCAACTCACCACATCCTTCATTACCACGTAACACACTGTGGAGCAGACACACAGGGAAGCTCTATCCTGTAACAGCAGTAGAGCATCCCTACTCCTTCCACTTTTTACATGTCCTACAGTAGGTAAGTAGCAGCTTTTACAATAATCCCTTACAACATTTAACAGGATGCTCAGCTAGTTTCGCATGACTCGATACTTACTCTATCCTTGCTGAAGTTGCTAAACTCCCATTAGTAATTTCAGCTGCAGCAGAAACTTATCTTTTATATTGTCTCTGTCATCGGTCAGGCAGTAAAACAAGGTAAATGATACTGGGCTATTGGAGCCTCACCTTAAATCCAGTGTCTGCACTGATGACAACGGGCAATGAATGTGGCCTCGATATTTGCAGATATGCTTCAGCTAGGAAGAATAACAAATTACGCCTGGGCACAAACAACAGTCTGTACAACTGAGTCATAGTATGTATTTAGATTAAGTATCTTCATTCTGATAAAAAGTGAACATTGCAGGTCTGATCATTTGTAGCTTTCCATCATGGAAAAAGTACAGCCCTCTTCAAGGTGGACATAAAAGAGCACCAAATGTAAACAAACTGTACTCAAAAATCAGTAATTGGGGGGCGGGGTGTCCCCTAAATTTCACAAGAACAATAATTTTCAGATTATTTTAGTAAAAATAAACACAAGGAGAGCTAGTGAATAGAGATGTGCAGTAATCAAATCCATTGACCAAAACTACTGACAGTACTTAACAAAACAAAAATTATCCTGGCAGCCCCTTGCTTTCCCCCTCCTTCCCTCCTTCCATTATTTCTTGGCAAAGATTTGTCCCCATTGGCTGGCAGATAAAAATATTCAATGAGTGCCAAAATTGAAACAGGATCCCAGAGCACATTTGTGCACCAGACTTGTTTGCGTGCAATGTTTGGGATTTTGCGAGATGACTATGTATTTTTCTAAATCAAAGCTGCACGTTATTTGCAATGCACAAGACACCAAAGAAAAAAGGAAAGATTATTTCAAATAATGGCAGAAGTACTTTTGCTTTCCCATGATTTGTACCCTTTTTCCCTTAGCAACCTTTCTCACCTCTTATAAAATGATGTTCTTGACTTTGATATGTCCCCTGTGACGTTCCCGTCATGCAGAGACACCACACAGCACCACTTCTCAGGAGTTAAGTGTCTACTAAATGGCCAGCTACACAACACGTGCATGTTGGTGGCAAGCGGCTGGTCAGCCAGACCACACGCGGCCTTTATCTTGGGAAGGGCTCGGCTCTGAATCACTCTCCTCTCCATCCACTTGCTGAGTCTCACAAACCAGTGACTTTTATTCCTCTGTCAAACTAGGCTGACACTTCCGAGTCTGCTGCTCATCTACTGGGAAGGTGGTAGAGAGAAGGAAAAGGATGGGGCAGACAGAAAGGTGAAGCAACTGCCTAAGCCTTATTTCCTTAGTAAAGCAAACTGAAGAGAGGTTGGTGGTAAGAGCCTCCCAAAGAACCACTGCTCACCTCCACCAGTACCCTCACCAGCTCCTCCATCCGCAGCCAACGACCGCCAAAGCCTCTGCAATGGCATGCGCAGTCCCTTTTAAAATCAGCTTCAGGCTATTGCCAGATACAATATCATTGCACCGCTGATGTTTATATGTTATAGTATCCAGGACTAAACTTCTACTAAAAACACTTCAGGCAGTAAATTTAGGCATTTTGGCTTCACGTAGCCTGTTGCTGATTTCATTAAATCTTATGAAAGCAATCGCCTGTAACACTAAAACCTGAAGGTACAAAAAGGCTGGAAAGCGATCATAAAGGATGCATTGGGACCAGCATGAAGAATGATCATCATCAGTCTCACAGGCCATGTTGCAGGTTTTGGAGTCATCATGAAATTACGTGTGTCCACAACATGGAGAAGACATTCTTATGGTTTGTGACAATTTTCACAAGTCAGAGTTGACAAAGATTCTTCCACATTTTTTGCAGAGGAACTAAAAAGTCACTAGAACAATAGTCTCCAAACTTTTTTGACTGCATACCCCTATCAGAAAAAACTTCATGCACCCCAATATATATTTATAAATTATATACATGTACTACTGAAGTTTTAGTATCTTCTTCCCATATCCCAGTGGATTGTCTCATACACACCTCACTTTGGAGACCATTGCACGAGCAGATGACAAATAATACAGACCCTTGTCTGAGCCCCAAAAGGAAGCAGGTCTAGTAAAATGTCAAGATTTTGTGAAGCCATATCCTTTATTTCTACTGAGCCACAATGTCCAGCAGAGCAAAATGTATCATGACTGGAAAACTGCTGAGGAAAAAAAAAAATCTAAGGCAAAGCAATTTTCAGTAAAATTTCCAAAACTGTATACTAGTAATTTAAAGTCCTTCTGCCAATCTGGAAAGCTATACCAATTTAAAAGGAGGAGGATGGAATGAGTTTTCCTCAAGTTAATGTTGATTAAGAAGAATAAAGAACCAAATGACCTTTGAATAACCATGAGAAATGGAAGACTCAGTTATTCTGTGGTGCTGAGCTGTAAAAAAAGACCATATAAATTCCTCTGACTTCAAACCTACATTTGGTAAGTAGTAGCAAACACAATTACACCTCATAAGGGTGGAAGTTCTTTATAGTTCCTATATTCCCCATCTTGTCCTCTCCTTCATATTGGGAATTACAGACTTTTTCCAAGAGTATAACTTTCTAGTTCTCTGGCATTTTTTACTGCCTAAAACATGTAGGTTTTTTGTCAGAACTTCAGACAGACTTGTCAGAAGATAACCCTCCCACCCAAAGCTTAACATAAAAGTTTAGCCCCTGAGCCATTATACAGACTGGGAGTGTTCAACAGCCTATATGTCAAGACGTGCTTTTCATAATAGTACCCTGGTTTTCTTATAACAGCACTGAAATATTAGAACTGTTAGTTTGCATAACTGATAAAATGTTTTGGAAAATAAAAATAAAAAGAGAACCAAAAATCACTCACAAGTCAACAAATTACAGAAAGGGGAGGTGGATACAGGGAATAGGGAAAGTTTCAAAAGTAATTAACTCTCCTTTCCTGCTAAAGCTTTCTCAACTTTCTAAAGCTCCACTGTCTCCCAAGATAACAAATTCAGGAGGGCTGAGATGAGGTGGTGGAGGATTTCTAAGATGGAGCAACATACCACCTGCAATACATCTTCTTCCACTTGGCCAGTGTTAAGGCTGCCCAGCCTCTAGAGTAATGCTAATAGCCACAGCCAGGTGGGATCAAAAGGCAAATTCCTCTTTCAGGTGTGGCAACCATTATTTCTCAGCCCCAGCAAGAATATGGAAATCAGCATCCACAGCTGTATTATGATTAAGTTGTTAATTAAAAAAAAAGCCCGCAAGACTTTTGAAAGATTTAATAAATTGCCACAACCTCCAAGCTCTTCCCCTACATCCATGTGGCTTCTCTCTACAGCCTGAAGAGCTTACCAAAATCAAAACTGATGCAGAAACCTTCAGTCGGTTCACAGCAGGATCTCTCACAGTGAACTTTATAATTGGTGTGTTACCAGCTGAGCAACGTTACAGCGTTATTTGGTCTGCTGAAACCAACTCCCTGAAGTGCAAACAGAATACAAATCAGGCAAAGCTCTGAATTGTCTCTTGGGCTGCACACTCAGTTTAGGCAGTTACAGCTTAATGGATAAACCACTGACCTCCGAGACCCCTATTCAAATCCCGCTTGCGTTCCCGTGATGGGCACTGGAACTGGGTTAGGAGCATTAGTTTCAAGGAACCATTTTCCAAAGTACTGTCTGCATTTTTTGCCATGAGCCTTTTCTCTTCAATATTTCTGCCTTCCTTGCCTGTCTCATCTCTTTCTGCTTAGGCTGACTGGCTTCTAACACCCAGACAATGGTCCTTATTTACTTAATAATACAACCACAGCTGGAAATCAGACCGTGGATTTGGGAAACGCTCCTCTGAAATACGTGATGTGTGAAAACAAAACTTCCCTGCCTCACCCCGAAGGTTATGGCAGCCTGCAGAGGGAATGGTTTCCAGCTTCCAGCTTGGTGTTACACAGCTAGTGGACTCTACCGTTTGTCTGGTTTTCCATCCCTCCTCCATATCTTTTCTGGACAGAGGCATTTTGCTCTTCAGGAGTCCTCTTGCCTGCCCCAGAACAAGGGAAAAGGGAAAACAGAATAAAGCAACAGCTATCGATTGGTGTGCCGTATGCCTCATCGCTCTCAGTCTCTCACTTCCACTGCCACTTAGAGTTAGGTTCACACTGTTTTTAAAATGAGAATAAAACCTGCTGATACACAAGGTTTTCTATGTCTTGGTTTCTATGCAGGCTCTCTTGGTCTGTGACATGCCCGAGGCAGGTACCACCAGCCCTTCCCATACATGCTGCCATGCTCACTGCTGCCAAGCTCACTGCCCAGCTCTGACTTTGCAGTCTCAAGGCATTGCAGGATTTAACAGAAACTACCCAGAAAACAGGGAGAATACTGCTCGCTCAGCAGCATGTACATTCACACCCAGCGAACTGGCTGTGGCACCTGTGAGATCTACCATTCCCTGCTATGAAAGCACCACACTTGCTTTGCTGGCTGGTGCTGGGTGAACTGAAAAACCCTCAGATGAGCATAAGGTTCAGAAAAGAGAGGGGTTTCTTCCAAATTCCAGTTTACTGGTTCTACCAGTATCCCTTCAAGACAGGTTTTGAGCATCAGTCTCTTCCAACCTCGCATCACCCCAGGGCAATCTCAGTCACGTGCCAGAAACAAGACTCACGCTTTACGTGCATCTGCGCTCCTCAGATCACAGGCTCTACACGAGATGCAATTCAGCGGAGGGAGGCCCCTTGCCCTGAGCAGCAGGACTCGGAGGCAGAGCCCAACCGCAGAGCTCTTCGCAGGCCGGCTGGAACCGCGGCACTACCTGCTCCGCCACGGCAACACTCGCATCTCCAAAGAGGGGAGGCAGCCCATGGTTTTATCAGAAGGAATCAACAGCGACCTCTTGATTTAGTTGGTCGCACAAACTGTTGGATGCATAAACTTACAAAAGACAAAGGGCTATGATGAAAACCCTTGGAGATCTCTGGGAAGTGAGCGTGCTCTGCCAGGATGGGAGCTCTCTGGAACCACGGTATGAGGGCACAGTCCCTCTGTACGGGCCATGACACCAGAGAGCCAGGAAGCAGAGAGCTGGCTGAATGGTAGGAGAGAATAAGGGGGTTTGTAGATTTACATTTTCCTTCACTTTTTCATCTGTACATTTTATAAACATTTGCAATTATATCATCCACTTCAGACGTTACAAGTAAGTACCATCACTTACATTTCGACATAACCCAGGTTGAGATAAGGTTAGTTTCCAGGTACCAAACTAATACTACCATGTGCCTCAAGCAAAATTGTGGCTCTGTTTATAACTGTGAAGCTCTAATGAGCACCCAGTTCATTATAATAAAGCGTAACACAGTGTGCAATGAAGTGTGCCTTCAGATACGCTGCATGGAGCAGTGTAAGAGCCAGCACTGCTGGGCGAGGGAGAGGATGAAATGCCTCCTGCTGAGCAGGGTTACAGCAAACAAGGAGGGTAGAGCCAGTGTGGGTAACACGGTATCTTCAGTGTGAGCTGTGGCGACTCATGTTTCCACAACAGCAGCTCACTCCTAAAGGTACTGGCCAACTTGGTAGCCATCTGTGACCCTCTCTGTGTCTCCTTCGTTCAGGGGTGCAGAGAGCATCACTTGACCAAGAGCTAGAAGAGCCACAGGTCACACTTGTGCTGAGCCAATATGAGCCAAACTATTTATGCAAACTAAAAAACTGGTTATACTTATGCATGATCTCCATGCAAGACTTGTTTTACACACGAACACCAGCCAAAATTATTTCATCCTTTTCATTTATAGCATTTTGGTGCCCGTATAAGGACATTCTTATTCCAGAAAAGAAAAAAAAAAGAGGAAACTGTATCCCTTAGTTCTTCAACTTATATTCAATAAGAAGTAGAAAACCTAATTGAAAGACATTGATAAGTCTTTCCTGCAGTAACGAAAACAAATTAAGCCCAATTCAGTTATTTCAGTTCTATTTGGTTTTTTAGTGATAAGACTGGGATTTCTAAAGATACATTAGGTACCAGTCTGAAATCCAAGGGAGACTTGGCACCTTGGTATTCGCTGTCTGAGCTTCTTTATAGGAGCAGTGTTTATGTTGGAAGTGTGTTGGATGGTTTAATTCCAGCCTACTGAAGAGCAGCCTCCAGGTCATAGATCTGCTGCAGCTAATTTGGCAAAAGGAGCACTGCCTCTTCAGAGAAGGGCAACATGAATCTGCAAATACAGCTTCTGTCTGGGGGAATGAACAGCTTTAATTTTCTGTAGAATGACAGTCACTGAGCAAATGTAAAAAAAAAAAATGAAACAAAACAAACCCCAAAGACCCACGGTAATAAAACACAGCTCCTTCAACAAACGGAAAGCCTCCCCTCTGCAGGAGCTTCAGCTCCCCTGAGGCAGCGTGGCAGCACGCTGCTGGGGGGGGCACAGCAGAAAGGGAGAAGAGACTTTTTACATTGTGAGACTGAAAGCAATTTCAGCCATTTCAGGTTCTCACCTACCAATTCAACCTGTGATGAGCTTCCCCCCCACTAGTATAAGCACGTTTCAGCATCTTGCTGGGATGTTTAGGAGCTGGTTGCCTTTCCCACATAACCCTGGGAGAGGCAAAGCACTTGAGCAGTGCTTTTGGCAGGCAGCAGCGGGAAGGCAGCAGGCAGACCCCTCCACACCATCCTCACGCCAGCACACCCCAAGCCTGCAGAGCAGGGACCAATTCCAGGCAACTCCTAGGAGAAGGCAGCCCCAGACAAGCAAGAGGTGCTCACCAGTGCCACAAGGCTTTGGGCACGCTGTGTGGCCCAGGACAGGTTAGAGGAGGGATGATGGATTACCATCCTTTGGGCTCTCCGTGTGCTTCAGGTTTGCTCGAGGATACAGGCATATAAGCATATAATCTGTAAGGAGCTACCCGCACCCACCCTGATCCGTGTGGGGGCACATGTCATCATAGGGAAGGGGAAACGGGCAGGAGAAAGGAAGCACGAGTGGTTGTGCCAAATGCTAACGAGAACATAGAGAAACCAGACCCAAACCATCCATAGGCACTGTTCTCCAACGGCCTTTTCTTTAAGGAGGAAAGATGGTTCTGACCTTCTGTCTGCTGCTGGCACTTTCTTTCAAGAGAAACAACTAGCTGGATTAAAGTGTATACAGGAGCTCATGCCTGTCTTAGCTCATTTGACGATTACTTACTCTAAGGAAAAATCCTGCAGTTCTGAAATCTGAGAAGTTCCACTGCGGACTCACCAACTACTTAGCCACCAAAACCGAGATCACAGAAACAAAAAATATTATTTAAAAAAAAATTTAAAATATATTTAAATATATTTTTAAATATTTTAAAAATTATTTAAAAATAAAAAATGCTAAACCCAATGTCTAGTTTAAAATAATTTTCAATCTACTTCCATAATGCTACAGGAAATTTCAGTTAGCAAGATGTGTAGTGCATTGAAAGAGAAGCAATCAAAGACATTGTCAGAAAAACAAATGCGATAAACTGTAAATAGCAACCACATCTTTCAGATATTCAAGATGGGCAGCACTGGTTTCTTGGCGTTAACTGGAAGATTTATCATTATGGAAATGATGCTAAATTCTACTTAGAAACAAATCAGAAAAGGCAAAACCAAACTGGTGTCTCCAGTAGAGTACCCAAACTAGGACGAACATGGCAATTTTGCTTTGCATCAGTTAACAGAAAACAGTTTTAAGGGATAGCACTATATTTCTCTACCTTCATAAGCTTCTACAGCTTACAGTACTATTATCATTTAAACTGTCTCTGGGAACATACATTTCTTGTGTTTGAACAAAACCAAATCAATGCACCCCCTCATGCAAGTCAGACCTGCAGCGAGCTGGGATTTCTGGGGAAGGTTTGCTTCGCTGCTCAGGCGGAGAGCTGAACAGGTTGAGGGAGAATCTCTTCTATGTATTTCCCTTTCTGCAGTAAGCAAAAATGCCCCACTTTGAAAACAGCATTTGTAGGCTGACACAGGATAAAACAAACCTTAAAAAAACAAATCAAGCTTAACAAAGGGGCTTCTTCTTAACATGGCTAATGGCACAGGTTCCTCTACAGACAAAGACACTGTTTGACCTACTGCTCTAATTAGAGGAGTAGTGATGTTGACATTTGTGTTGTGTAAAGCAGACATGTTAATAGCCAGAGGGAAAACTGTCAGTGCCTCTAAAGATCACAGCATTCATGGTGATGCACGATGAAGCCTTTAAATATTCAAATAATCAATTCACTGCTTAACTTCTTTTACTGTTAACAAGAAACAACCTCCAAATCAGCAAAAAAACCCCAACCCCAAAAGAATCCCAACTTCAGTTAGTGTTAATGCTGAAAGATTAACAAGCAATACGTGAATCAGTTTTATTCTGCCGAGTATAGTATTTCCTTCCAGATTGTATGTAATCCAGTTTTGCCATGAAGAAACACGAGCAATTTATACTCTCTAGGGTTTTCACTTAATATTAAAATAACAACCACCAGAGACTGTGGTTCATACATTCTTATGTGTCAGGTTTACCTAAGCATCAAAAGAGATACCTCTTCTCATTTATAAATACATGAAGTGAGTTTTAATTTAACTCTGCTCTGACCTATTGCATCATATTCCCTTGACATGAGCCGCACCATTGCTACAGATGGGCACTTCACGTTTTACAGATCAAAACCCCTGCAGTAAATCCTCTCTGTGCAGTGCCCAAGTACCCTAGAATGATGGAGAGCCCTTAATGCTGCGGCTCAGTTAGCTCCAACCCTCACTCAGCTTTTTCCCCCAACATGTGATGTTCTCAAGCCCACTTTTACCCGAGGCGAACCTGAACGTTAAGTACAACAGACTGACAGGAGGTTTTGTACTGCAGTCCAAGACCGAAGCTCTCCATTCCCTCCTCCTGTATCCCAAGGAAAGAAGTCTCCTACAGGCACAGAGGTGGAGAGAGGCACAGCATCACTCACCACATCCCACAACACGCTGCTGGCTCGATACAACCCATCCTGGACACTTTTAGAGCCTGTTTTGTAATTAATTTCTGTAAGTGGATAATTGAATCATTAAGCTGAATTAAAGCAGTATGATAATGCACAAAGCAAAAATGTAACTCCTATTTATCCCACCGATCAGTCCAGCCTTCAAAACCACTGCAGTGTGATTGCTACCGTCAATGAATTCTGAAGGAAACAATTTAAGCTGGTGGGAACAATGCTGTCTAAGCTTAAAGAAATTAAGAAAAAAGACCTTTACAATGGTATGTATTTTGTTTATATGTAGATTGCACCACATGCCTCCCATTCCTTTTAATTTTTCCCCTAACTTTTTAAGACTGTTCCACTTTCCTTTGCATGGCATCCTATGTGGCCAGCATTGCTCTAAGGGAAGGCACATGAAGCTCATCTGTCTTCCCCATACAGCTCCAAACACAGCACATGGACGTATATATATGAAAGGTAATGAGATGATCTTAAAACACATTATGGTGAAGGGATCTATGAGCCTGCAAACATGCTTGGAAGGTAGATTACAAGGAGACACCCCCTCTGAACGGCAGCAAAGTTTTGGGTTGCTTCAGTGCAGTAAAATCTGTACCTTGTTTTTTGATAATCATGAAAAATCAAGCCTGAAATGACACTCATGTATAAAGAAGGTAAGGAAACAGGGCCACAGTACACTATACATCACTGCAGGAGAGGGAAAGTTAAGTTCATGTCATTCACTCTTTGCTGCACAAGTGCTGCTATTCCCTATTGATCTCCACCATAATTGTAAGTAGCTGCAGAAAGTCATTTCCACTGCCAGGACGGTGCTTTCCAGAAGCAGTTTTGCTGTTTACAATACCTTGGGGGAAAAGACGGAAAAATGCAGAGGAAGGAAGGAGATTGTTCTCCCTCAAATTCGTTTTATACTGACAGAAATCCATTGATCTTGTAGGTTTTTTCTCATTTGCAAGGGCATATCCTTCCATTCCCTGAAATTCCCTGCTGCAAAAATTAGACCATTTAAGCATAAACTGGGGCACTAGAGGCAGATACAACAAACACAAGAGGAAAGGGCAGACATACACATGACAACAGCAAGACACGAGGCCACAGCAGATGGTCTGCAGTTAGTATGGGGCAAGAGAAGGGAGCCGAGGCGGGTGATGTGGCAGGTACATTGGCATTAAAAGGGAGATGCTGCCCCATGTAAGAAGTGACCCAAGAAGGGTGAGTTCAGAAATGGAAAGCTCCTGCTGCTGTCCCTGGAGTCACTCATCTCCTGCTTGCAGAGAAAGGTCTTCCAAAGAACTAAGCTGAGACCCTGTCTTTGGAGAAGGGGCCAAAAGCAACACTCGGTTTGGCTCCAACAGGGAGAAGATTTTGGTGGAAGACTGCAGATGAACATTGCAATAGAGAAGCTAGGGATGGTGTAAACACCTTCCCTGAGCATTTCCAGGGAGCAGCCTGTGAGAGGACAGAATTGGCCCATGTAACGCCATCAGTGAGGGCATTTAGACCATGTTATGGTGTCATTCAAAGTCCCAGACCCACCTCCCACACGTCACCAGTCAGATTTGTCATAGCACGGGGGATGCCTCTTCCTTTCCACCACATCCTCCTGTTTCCAGGAAGAAAGCAGCTTTGCCACAGCAGGCTCAGAGCTAGCAAAGGAACAAGCTATATTTACCCTAGAACATTTGCAACTCCTGATGGATCTAGAACATACCATGATAAAAAGGAATAAATGCTATTTTCCAGTATTGCTGTTAGCACTTGCACAAGCCAAGTGTTATAAAACAGCATCTGACGTGACAGTGCTTTACATAGTCCCTGCAGGGACAAACCACCTGCTGGAAGAAAACAGGGAGGAAAACAGGGAGGAATCAGGCCCTTTATTAATAGGAGACCCAAAAGACCCGTATCTCAGTGAGAAAGTTTTGCAAATTCATGACTCAGATTTGTATTCTGTCTCCTCTTTATCTGTTCAACATGTAACTGGCACATGATTTCCAGGCACTACTATAAAGCAATTTATTTGTCCAGACAATAGGAGGGAGCAGTAGGTTCCTCCCAAGCCAGTACTGCTCCTGCTTTTAAGCTTGGCTAAATGCAACCGTTGCAGACTATGGCAGCTGGCAGGCTCAGCCACAGAGCCTGCTGCGAATTACTGTTAACAAACACATTTGGTTTTATTAAGCCTTTCTTCTTCCTCCAAGTGTTGTAGTCGTGGTTTCTGGAGTAATCACAGACACTGTTTAGAAACGTCTTGAAAAGCCCTCACAAGGTTCACCCTGAAGCTGCTGAGCATAGGGCTTTTTTGGCTGCACCAGAGATGTACCTGCAGCCTGCGGGGTCTGATGCTTCATGGAGGGATCAGTCTCAACCCCACAGTCCTCAGCTGCTCCATCCAGGGTGTCCCCTTCCCTGTCAGGTTCCCCAGCCTACCTCCCTACCCTAGCAATAGGGCTTACTTGACAGAAATCAATGTTAAAATTCAGACTAACGTATCAGGCCAGAAACTCCTACCATACATGCTTTCAGACCAGATCAGCGATGAAGTGGGGACCACATATGAATGGAGACCCTGCACCTGCAGCTGAGTGGGACGGGAGTGGGGGGAATGCAGAGGAAGAAACAACTTTCAGGGTTTCAGATCCAAATTTTTGTCCAGAGGAGCTGGACCAGACCACAACTTCCCCCTAACACCGGTCACTTACATGAAGCAGTAGTGTTCGCAGCTATCAGGATTTCCACTGGGAAATCTGTGAGCTCTCTTAACCTCCAGTGTTCATAAGGGGGCTGTTCCCACAGCGACGGAGAGGACTGTGTAAAGGGTGCTGCAAGAACCCACACCAGGAAGCCATTATTTTGGCAGAATTTCATGCTCAGAACCGCTATCAGATTTCAGCATCTGCCCGAGCAGAGCCACCAGCAAACGGGGCTGAGGAAGAGGGACCGGGGCTGCCGGACGGAGTGCAGGGTGACAGCAACACGCGGGTCAAGTTTCCAAGAGGTGTCCGAAGTCGGGCAATGAGTTTTGCATGTGCTGAGCCTGCCATGCCGAGAAGGGAAGTTGCTTCACAGCTGCTGAGGCTGTGAGCCTACCGCCCTGCAAATGGATCTGCTTCTCCCATTGTCCTCCTGAAATTCTAGGCTTGGCTCACACCACGTTTAATTAGTGTTTGAAGTGTTCTTTTTTTTCCAAACCCCCAGTATAGAATAATAACACTTCTGATTAGCCAGCAAAAGAGATGACTGTGCTATTGGACTGAAAGCTATAAGGCATCCGTAAAGTCTCAGAAGGTACCAATCTGGGTACCAGTCTAATGCGGTAGAGGAAAATAGGTAATTGCAGGCTCATACATTATGGAGCCAAAGCAAATTACCTGCTGATGATGTCTTTATAGTACTGATGCTGGGGGTGGAGGGATGGTTGCCAAATGGAAACCCGCTCAGCCTTGGGAACCAACTGACATCCTTATACCCAGGAATCACGTAGATGCTCACAGCAGATGGAAATTGATGGCTGTAATCTCCACGAGGAGGATGCTGGCTGCACTAAGGCACCCCTGCTACCCACCCCATGTGGCATGACCATCAATCTGATGTGTGTTATTAGCACAATTCAAGGTTGCAGACTGTTGCTGGAGAAAGAAATAAAAAATCCACAATGTGCAATTGCTGAGGGAAGCAGAGAAAGAGGATGGCAATTTTTGTCAGTTCACTGGATGAAGATACGTCCCTTGAGCAGCTCTGAAGTTAACACATGGGTATTAGCGGGACACACGTACGTTTCTGTGCCTACAGCTACACAGTGTGGTTCTCTGTCTGCCTGGTCACAAAATCAGTGCACCTGTTTTTTACAGTGCTGGGCCACATAAAGGGAGAAGAACGATAGTGGAGATGACCTTTAGCGTAGCATCAAAGGTATATTTTGAAGAGTTGCAATTCCACTGAAATACTGTTCAGCTCAGTGCAAAATCGGTTCTGTGAGATGCTGACATTATGAAGAGTGATGGCTGGTGCTATGCAGGGAACGGTGCATGCTACATCCAGCTGCACGAGCAAGCAGAGCACACCCATGTGCCTCGCGGTCGGCACTGCCAGTTCAGGGGATTCAGGGCCGCCTTCGTCACTCTGACTTTCTGGAAAAGACAGAATCAGGGCAACTAACTTTTTGCCATGTGCCACGTTTGCTGCCAGCAGATTTTCTAGCATGTGCACAGTCACAGCCAGATTTTGCTCTCCCCCCTATATTTCCATGGATAAATAACCTAGCATACATCAAGATAAATTTATCTTGGGTGTAACCTCTGGAAAGTCATTGTTGTAAGAACAGAATTATGTGGCCATAGTACAGATGAAACCGTGTCACTGGGGAATATAATTTCAGATGTATTTCTCTCACAATTAATAGCCACTAACTTTTTTAGGGGAAAGAAACATTGAGAATATTTTACTAAATAAAAGTTTAAGAGAAAATAGAATATTGATTTTAGAGAATAATTTTCAAATGCTTGTAACGACAAAATGTTCTTCTGATGCATAGTTCACAAAGATAACCCCAGGCCAGAGTAGGTGGAGACTAACATATTGATTTCATTGAAGCAGACAGAGTATGCATCAGTTTGAAAGCTGGCCTTACCATTTTCCTTCTCTGAGTCAGTAGCAGAATGGCATAATAGGAAAGCATTTTTTTAAAATATCCACTGTGGCTGATACAGCTGAAAATATGTTCTGAAACAGCTCTGATGACATACAGAGTGACAGTAAGTGGCATTTACAATATAGTGTGATTTACATAGACATCCCTATTAGAACATGAGTTACTTCTTAAGATACATTCATCCTATAAGGATTTACTGCAATTCTTAAATTAGAAACAAACAGGAAAAAACCACTCAGAAGCCCATAATAGTTATGTTTGTGTTCTTTCATCTTGGTGTTGGTAGACACTGCTGCAGTGTGCTTCCCATCCTAAGAAGATATTTTGCCTTTTCCCCCAAGCCTAGCAGTAGTGGTCCATTCTACGTTCAACAAATGGTCCCGAGAAGCTGCTTTGCTTTTAAAAAGGAATATGAAGGGACTAGAGAAGGCCAAATTGGCTTGTCCTGAGCACTGCTTTGTAGTGAAAATCTGCCCTCCAGTGTCATCCAGATGCTGTGGTTGAACCTCCACCAGTATCATCCTCCACAGAGCAGTCCCACTGCCAGGGCTGGAGGATCTTGCTTTCCATGTCCAGAGCCAGGTGCAGCATCAAACCCAATACATTATTCAGCTACCAGATTTCACTGCAGATTTGGCAGTTTGCTAAGGTACAAAGGCTATTCAGCACACATTATTGCTTAGGAATCATTTACCTATTCATAGCACATCATTTACATTTTCTGGAGTTTTTTAGCAAGGTTGTTCTAGGCACAGTAGATATTACAATAAAACATTCAATATATATTGAAAAGTCACCAGTTCTTGTTTTATTTTTGCAGACTGAAGGGTGACTTTCAGGGCAGGATGAAGCAGATATGTAATTTTTGATCGCTTGCAGTGGTCTCAAAGAAAAAGTGAATAACCATTCTTTTAAATTTGATGGCAAACTCTTGCCAGCAACAAAGACATCCCTTCTGCATTGGAGGCATTTCTGAGGATTTTGCAAGATATCCCCATCTATGCCTTTTCTATACCCGCCTCTTCTCCTCAGAGGTCCTTTTGCCCATCTTATACGTTCATTTTGCAGCCACATCACACATCCACTCCAAATCCAGTGTCTGAACCTGCACCTCAGCCACATCACAGTCAAGAGAAAGGCTCTCCCCCTCCCCCAAGCCAAGGGATATTGATAGTTTCCATCAAGCTAAATTTGTTTAAGTAGAAATTTTAGATATAAAGTGACAAATAAAAAGCCCAGAAAGAAAAACACGGCAGTGCAGCATCATTGTGAGGTGTGCAGACTAGCCCTAAACTGATAAAAGCTGTTGTTGTAGAGGTTATGAGTCCTTTTCACAAAGGAGAAAGTAAAGTTTACATAACAGTACAAAAACCCAGTTCTTCCTGTGAAATCTTAGTCTTTCCATGTATGCTGTCCTCCCTGTACGGGCTCCTCTGCCACTCTGTGTACAAGTTTACTGCTGCCTCAAATACCATCAGAGCACCCCGATGGAGCAGGGACTCTACCACCAGCAATCTCTTTGTAGATATGAAACCTTTTCAAGTGCCCGATGGTCTTCTGGAGCTTTTCCTTTGGAGCTGACTAGAGTGAGAACAAACTACTTCCATGCCACACAGCCCCAATTTTTCAATTTTGTTTAAATTAAATGGGGACCATCACCACAACACTCCCATAGCATTTTCCAGAAACAGGGAAGAGAACAGAGAAGAGAATCCTTCCCCCTCTCCCGAAGGCACCACTGTCCATCAAGCAGGACTCCTCCCTGTTGACATCTCTCAGGGACACAGTATGGGAGTGCTTTTAATTATTTGCCTCTTGGCTGATGTGCTACAGTCTTTGCTTGGGAAGAGCAGGTAAAGAAGCATGGGAGGAAACTTATGTGGTTTGTGGTAGTTCTTAGCATGTTGGGTTTACTGGGGGTGGTTTTTTTTTGTTTTAATGAGTCTCTTCTGTCTGGCTTTCAGCTCTGAAGCAAGTCTTCCTGCACAGAAAGCCCAAACTTTCCATTGCACAGAGATACCAGACTACACCACCCAAGACTAAATGCTATGTGCAGTTAGTTCCACTTGGTGATGCCAGAAAACTCACCCAAAGCCACCGTGCAGGTGAGTGGCAAAGCCAGAACCAGACCCAGGAGCTCCAGACCAGATTGCAGCACAGTTCCTCGTCTGCTCACCCTTTTCAAACCACTATGCTTATAGGAAACCTCACCCCAAGCCCTAGACAGCTACATATGGCAGAAGGAGAAGGGAAAAGGGGAATAACAGTAGCAACAGGAGACAACTACAATCTCTAAATTTTCACCATCCGCATGCTGTACTTCCTAACAAGGCACCTCCATAAAAAGAAAAGCCTTTTTAACAATGCTGAGGATTAAACACCAGTCAAAACTGACAAAGAAAAGCTTGTTCAGAAATTCTGATTTATTTCTTGGGGATTAATGACACTTGAAAGCAGAACAAACCATAGCACTACAATAAACAACCATAAGAAGAAATCAGTACATAATAGTGATTTATTTCTCTTACAGAAAACAGAAAAATTGAACTATTATGGATGAACCAAATCAAAACCATCATTTTTGGCTATAGCAAACCTTTTATTTCAAATTAAACTAAAAACTAAGTGTTACTTTCCAATTTGGGATACTTTAAAACTTTTCTAGTAAAAGTAAAGGCTAATTTCATAAGGGGACTTAAGAGCATGATTTCACAACCACTGCGGAAACTGCTTTGGCTCTGCACCGCAGATCTCTGTCCTGGCCAACTTTCTTCCTGGCAGTGGGAAATTCTTGCAGAGATGCAGTGAGCTGGGGTGGGTATTGCAGCCTGGGGTACCACCTCCCCCCCCACTGCCCAGGCTCCTTCCAAGCCCATGTTCATCTCCATGTGGGCCCCCAGGTTGTTGTTGCAAAAGCAATAAGCACGTGGGTTGATTTGTATCACTGATATTAATTATGATTTAAATCAGTAAGATTAATTAAAACAGGGTTTCCTGTGCTATCTCCATTTTGGTTTGCATTTGTGCTTTTTTAAGCTATTTTCCCAAAGGAACTCTTATTGGATAGAAGAGACTTGGTGCTTTCTTAGGTCATCAGGAAAATACATTACTCAGTATCTAAACACAATAAGCAGTTACACAGATTAAATATACCTTTATTCAGAATTTTAATTTTTACATTAACTTACGCAAAAGTGAATTATGTACATTTTGCATTTCATACAATTTTTTTTTTCTGCTTTTGATTTGCCACACTGTGTAGTGATGGAAAATTGAATTTTAATTCACAGCATACAAAAATAAGCTTACATAACTCCCTAAGTGCCATCTAAAAATTAACTTTAAAAATATTACAAAATAAAGATAAAATATCATCTGCCATCACACTGAACTGACAGACTTTAAGCTTGGTCTCCTCCACAGCTTTAGAGCTAGCAGATCTCCTTGATTACATTTTTATTCATTATTAGAACACCAGGAGAAAAAAACCCCAAACTTTATGTTTATTCTATTCTGTTTCCAAATTTTGATTTCACATTATTCAACTGGTGGAGGTGAACTAACAGGAATGAATGCAGCTCTCTCCATACTTCTGCAGGAAGAGGCAATGGTGGTTTAACACTTAAATGCAAACTACTTTCAGACTTCCACCTTTTCTGTAAGTAGACATTCTTTGTAACTTCAAGAACCAGCGTGGAGCACTGACTAAAGTATTCTTAAGTGAAGGTAGATTTTAACAATTCTTTTTTAAAGATATAAAAGAAGCAAACAAAAATGTTCATCCAGCCAAGCAATGAGCTGTGGCACACACTGACAAAGGCTCTCAGACTAAAAAATATAAAATAGAGTTTATATATTAATTATTATATATTTTATGTATTTGTGGCTTATCAAAGGTAAAACCCAAGCCCTAAATCCTTCTACTAGGCTGCCTTCTTGTATTGGTTTTCCATCCCAGGTGAATTTCCATATTGCTTAGTTTTAATAATAGCTCATGTTCGATAAAAGCTTTCTCTCGTTTCAAAATGAGACCTATAAATGTCATTTCCATAATTAACATTTACAAAGGTACTGATTTCCTATTTAATCCATTATTTTCACCTGATGCTGCTTCTAACCAGGTATCAAGTAAAGAACCTTCTCCCAGCCTCTGAAGCTGCTTGGCCATGCATTGACATGTAGCTATAGAAGTATTTCAACATCCATAGCAAGACTTCAAGGAAAAGGTGCATCTCTTGCATCTCCCACCTTTTCCAGTGTTCAGAATAATGATCAGGTAATCAGATCCACTGAAGGTAGAAAATAATCTAATAATGGCTTTCTTGGCCTACAATTCTTCCAACACCTGTTTCTCCTGCTGTGTTTGATATTTCAAAGCTCTTTTTAAATAAAGACAGTGCTATTTGCTTAAAGTCCTCATTTTAACCAAGCCTGCTGAGTATGCCATTAATAAAGTCCCACTAACAGAGACACCAGGTTAAATACAAATAATTATAAACACACTATTCAAGATTAATTTTAATCCCCAGTTAATTCCATTACTTTCTCTATTTGTTTCACATTTAACTGTCTTCTTTAACTGCCTGTTCATTTTTTTATCCAATTAAAAGAAATTCCTGAGAATAAAGCATTTTGCTTTTTATTTCTTAACTCAGCCAACACAAGACTGGCCATACCCTCCCATCTAAGCCTTCTCTACTGGCTCACGAGACACCCGTCTTGCAGCAAGACACCTGATGGACGTGCAAGATGGTCCAGCTGCAACGAGGGCCTGGAAGAGCTCTAACAAGTCCTTCACTGGGACTTGTAGATGGAGTTTCACTCTCACCACTGGAAGGCAAGTGCCCAGTGGCACATGCAGTGCTGGTACGAGAACTGCCCAAGGGCTGCTCCGGGGTCTTGTGCTTCTCAAGCTCTTCCTAACTTCACGTGCAGTCCAGCTTCACAGGATCAGTCCTGCAGTGCCATCCCAACACTTCTATGCAACTTGCTGGCCCCAGCACTGAGCTGCTGGACGTATGTGCCACTGAAGTTCCCCTGCCTCTTGCAAGTTTTCCACCGGCCTTTTGCAAAACCAAAGGCAGCATTTGCTTCCTGGGATATCTGTGTGGCACGAAGGCACAACTGTTCTTGAGTAACTCCAGCCAAGCGACTGGTATGTTTGTAGGTCTGCTCCCTGCAGCAGGGAGGAAGGAGAGAGAAGGTCAGGGGAAGGGAGATGGGGAAAGATGCAGCAAGAGGGGGCAGGACAGACTGCTGAGAGACAGAAGGAAGGGGACACTGCTTGTTAGAAAGAAAACAAGTGGGGTTTTTTTGTTTTTCTGTTAATCTAGTTGTCCTGGGTCAAATCCAGTGGAGGCTGGCCAACTTCCATTAGCTAAGCAGCCGGCCCACTGCATATTCCGCTTGGGGATTGCTGTTTCATTTCTAGAGGCCTTAAAGACACCTGCTAGAGCTCTCTGCTACCACGGCCAAACATTGCGTACAACTAAAAATATGCTTTGTTTATTTAAATGAAACTTTCAACAGACTGTAGGGCTTGTGGACCGATGTCAACAGCGGCGAATCTCTGTTTACCCAGACAGCAGGTGCAATGAAAGCAGGGGCGCTTCTCTCCCTCGGCACGTAGCAGGCGCTAGCAGCAGAAGGAATGGGAGAAAATCCACAAGATAGAGAAGGCGGGTCTGAAGGATCAAGACCGACAAGGGGGAGAGACTTCAACCTCCCTTCCCCAGTTCCTTGCTATGCCAGGGGATGAGATCCCACATTCACTCTTGGCTGTGAGAGAAGATGATGCTCTTTGGCATTAAGATCGTGCTAAGTGATACCTTTTTAGGAGGTTTTCCAGTGCAGGAGTCTCCTTCTGAACCACACCCCAGCATTCCTCCTGCTCCATGGCCCCGCACTCCAGCCATGCTGGATGGCTGGTCACAGACCAGCTGCAACTGTGGGACCCCAAGCGGTGAGGAGCCCTGCAACACGGCTCTGTAGGCATGTGAGATGCGGCACAGCTGCAGGGGAGTGTGAAATGGGCGTCCAAAGCATGAGTCACACGTTCCCCGTGCAGGCTGCACACTAGGGAGACAGGCCAGTCTTGTTTCTTCTCTTTAACCACTGCATTCACTCACTGCTGTTTGGAGCTAGCTGCCTCTTCCACACTTAGGCAGTCCACCTTGCTCTGAGATAACCCATGTTGGCGGGCAGACGATGTGTTTGGGAGGAAAGGAAAGGAGCAAGAAGTCTCATCTTGCAAAGAAGATTTTGTGAGTTTAGTTCATTCCTCCAACATGAGCATTTGGAGAGAAACACAAGTCCAGAGACTCCAGGCCTGGTCCTTTTTAGACAAAAAGCCAAGGACATCCTGGGAGGAAGGTGCCATGGCTGGCAAATCAGAACAAGAGTTCCAGGAAGAGGGACCAGCTGCTGTGTGAGTGTGTCCTCACAACACCAGATACAATCCACACAGGACTCTAAAACACATTAGAGCACGAATATGAATAGATGTTTAAATAGACTGTTGTCATCGAGTACATCTCACAAATCTAATCAGAAGTAACTAATACTGCAAAAAGCCACTTGCAGTGGCATCAGATGTAGCATTTAATAGTCGATTTGCAAAGGCTATCTGTTTCTTTCTCCCTTTTTGGATGTGTTTAGTTGATGTTTCACATCAGGCCCTGCTCCTGTCCCAGTCCATATTTACTTCAGTTTGTGACTATGCGGATGCCTCCGTCTGTCTCCCACTCCCCCTTTTCTTTCACCTACCACAGCAACAAAGTCCCCAGGGTGTTTCTTTACTCACAGTGTTGGACTGTGGCAGATGCACATCTCTGAAAGTAAATACAAAATACCACCAAGTGTCTGGATAGGCAAGTGTGCTTACCCAACCTCTATCACCTAACCTCATCATGACAGTGAGCTTCACCAACCAGTCTTCGGGACTGCATAACCTTCAGACTGGATTCATGGAGCAGGACCCCCAGTTAACAAAACTGTCCAACAGAAGAGTAACTTTGTACTTTAGCTAAATTCAGTTTGAAGACATGTTTAAGCCCTAAGCTATCACAAAGCTTTGAAGCACGTGCTTGGAACTGAAGTATGCACTCAAGTTCTCTGTAAAACTGGGGTCCATGTCCTGATTTGAATCCAACTCTTCTCACCTAGCACTGAGTTCATGGAGGCCAACGGATCAGCTGAACACCAAGACTAGCAGGATTTGCAAAATAAGGATCAGATCCCCTACTTCCCAAGGACAAGGGGGTTAAATTCATTAGTGTAAGAGGCGCTCAGGTACAAATCTACTGGAGACAGTGTGAAATCTCAAAAATTAACAGCAAACAGGACCATTTGCTGGGAAGTCAAGAAATCTTTAAACTGCTGCTGTGCCTCATGAGGACATTTGCAGGCAGAACACAGTAGCAGTAGTAACAATTACTTTTAAGCAGGAAGACGCACAGGAAATGTTAGACTCACATTTAGATGTGTGTACAGTTAAGGACTTGCTACAAAGCCTGCTGAAGCTAATGGGTCTGAGACCAGTCTTAGAAACCCAAATTTAGGTACCTTGTAAAAAAAAAAAAAAGATGATGGATGTATTTGTGATCCATGACTGAATACAGCTAAAGGGAACTGGTTTTCCTAATTATATTTATCTGGAGAATCTTTTTGATTTAAACACTCGCATAGCTGTAACAATGTTATCTAATTTTGGCAGAGCAGAATAGAGTAGACTGACTACAATTAGGTTTGCAAACATGCACTAAGAGACACAAGGCTTCACATGACTCATCTACTTCTCTAACTAACAGCCTCCCTGATAGACTAATGGAGGAATCCTCAACAAGGATAATAATTTTCTCAATAAAGGCAGAAGATTTAAAGTAACCGTGTTATGAGAAATAAGAAGATACTGCATTTGCCCTGAGGTAGCACATTCATTTTCAAGACATCTAGCAATAGAAAACCTCTTATCTGGAGAAAGTACTTTCAAATATTTTCCTGGAAAGGTAGTTAAATCTGAGTGAATGTGTTAAAGCCTATATATCCTCACCTCCTGCCACAGGTGGGCTTTGCTGGAAAGTCACATTATAAAGCAGTATGGCACGTAAATATACAAGCAACTTTGTCCAGGAGGGACAATCCAAAAGAAAAATGCCTAAGTAGAAGCTCTTTCCTAAAGAAGAGTGTCTCAGTCTTAGTAGGTTTACACCCCAGGAGTCTGACTATCCCCATTTTGCAGACAATGAATCTGTTTTGCCCAAAGTCACCCCAGTGCTAGCACAAACCTAGGAAGAAACTCCAGCCCTCCCCAGGCCCTGCTCCCAATCCACTCACCACATCCCACCATCTCCTTTCTGAAACCCATCCTGACTCTAGGTCTCTGTAACAGGGGTGGGAATCAGAATAAATCTGACAATGTTCTGCACTGAAATGCTGAAGTTGCTGAGATCAGTACTTTCAACCTTAGTTCTTCAAACTCAGGGAAGAGGTCCTACATGCCATACATGCCTCATGCCCTCCAAAGGCTGGGCCAAGACACAACACTGCTAGAACAAGGCTCTTCTATCAGTGTCTCCCAGACCATGCAAGCAGGCAGCAAGATTACAATAATCTGAGATGCAGGGGGGGGCTCTCTGTGATGATATGTTGTAGATAATTTGACAAGTTAATCAAAACAACACTGGGTGACGCACATCAGTGTAGGAAAGACAAATTGTTTCACAGACAAGGATGGCAGAAAGACAAATAGTGCCTCTCCTGTAAACAAGTGTGACTTCAAGTTCTGTGCACACAACTCAAAGTTTATCCCGACACTGTGATTATGCCAATGCAGACATCAAGTTCAGCTTAGTTGACTGCTATCCACCCAGATGAGTTTTAAGGCCTCTGCACAACCCCACACTGCCGGGGAGCATCAGACAACAGTCTACCGATACATAGGCAACAACATCCCCACTGGCAGCTGCAGAAGGTCTTACCAGCACTTTTGAAGTCAATGATAGATAGCTGACGGGCAGGGAAGGTAGGCAAAAATTACAGGCCCAGGGCTAAAAGTGATGAACTGTCAGCCGGCGGGGCTCAGGGAGGGATAAAAAATGATCTGCACCATGGGAGGAAGCCTTGGAGGCTGAGACAGGGGAGACCATGAAAGAAGATGGAGTGTTTTCCTACTTTCAAAAGGATTTAGAAGTCCTAGACTAAACTCTTCACGCCCTTTACCTACCTACCTTCTATTTCTGGCTAGAGTCCTAGGTCTTTATTCCATTAATGGCTTCAAATGTGGCAGCCAGAAGAGGGAATGGGAAAATACCCGCAACTGGTCTTTGTACTATACTCCCACAGGTTGTTCAACTACTGGGGTGCCCCTAGTCCTCCCTTTTCCCACAGGCTCTTGGGTGCCTTCTGCGAGGAGCTCTCACCTCAGGAACAAGGCAATACAGAACTGCCCTGGTCTTTGAACTGTCAGAGCAGGCTATAAAGAGCTCCTGCTGCTGGAGGCTGCAGAAGAAAGCAGGCCTGTACAGAGCAGGGGCATTGTGAGAAGAAGAAGGACAGTTAGTGTATAACTGGTTTAATTGGCTAATCGGATACATCATGCCTCTTTTTATTGTTATAGAAACATGAAATAGTTACATTTCATTCTCTCTCCCACCTTACACCCAGAAACTTAATGGCACCAGCATTTCATTTACTGGTAATAATTCCATTTTCTCTGCAAGCAAAAAGTCAAGGAACTTGTATTTTTAAAAATGGAAACTGAGATTAGGCTTGACATTTAGAAGCTTCCAAAACTGGCAGGCCCCAGGGCCAGGGACTTTGCAGTCCTCAGAGGGCAGCTGTGCAAGTTCGAAGAAATGAAGTGCAAGGAAATTGCATAAGTTGACCTTCTCTTCTGCAGCGGGGAGAGAAAGCCCAACACTTCCATGCTTCACTGGGCAGGCATTCATGAAGATGAGTAAAATATTATAATCAAAATGCCAGTCTTCACAAGGAAACTCACTGAGGCTGCTGGTCTCCATCCCAGCTTAAGAATTCAGCTCTACTGGCCCCTGTAGAGGAGCAGGACACTGACACAAGGACGTTACCTTGGCTTTCTTTTCTTATGTGACTTCACATCTCTTCTTCTGTCTGTAGATTAATAAAACCTCTTTGCATAGCCATGACACATAGAAGTGTCATTTCACTTGCAGACTTAGGCAGCAATCTCGCAGCGGGGAATTGAGTCCAGCAAGTCAGTGAATCCATCTTTTCTTTCTTAAGGAAGTGCAACACAGCATTTTCTGCTAGAAAGAAAGCTCAGCTGTTCAGCACCTTTTGAACACATGCTTCTAGAAGAAAAATATCTGCCACTATAATTAAGAGTAGGGTGCTTAACTAAATATTTCTTTTGTCAGCCATTAATTTTAAAATGAGAATTTGTTGTCACATTATGCCATTTTAATATGGGATTGCCCTCAACCAGAACATCTGTGTACTTAACCAGCTGCTTTAAACAACTGCCGCCTTTAAAACTAAGTCAAACAAAGTTTATGTGTTTTATTATAGCCAAATTTCACTGTGAAGTTCATTCTCTCCCATGCTGTATTTGGCAAGAAGAGAACTATCAATTCATTTCCAAATCAAACAAAATACCAAAACCCAAACCACTCTTACTAAAGTGACAGCAACTACTGCCTTGTAACTGCGATAAAGATGTTAACACAGTAACATTGAAAATTGTTTACATATTCATCTGCCTAATATTTGATAAGAAAGTTGGAAACACACCCCAGTAAACAGCCAAGTTCAGTCACTCTGCAACTGGCAGGAATAGGGGAAGAAGAGATTAGCTCCTGGAACACACAGGTAATTGTAGCGTTCAGTTCAACATAGGCTCAGTTAACTATTGGCTTAGGATATTCATGTGCACTTTTCAAAGCATGGCAGCATCTCTCAGAGTAGTGAGATGCAAAAGCTTAGTCAGGTATAAGAAGGGATATGGGATTTCTTCTCCTGGAGCTCAACTTTTAAAACAAAAAGTTACCAGTTATCCTTGTGAGAAGGGATTTAAAATGTAAACTGGCTGTAATGGGCCCATCTGCCCAAGTGTTCAGAAAGCATGAACCACACTCAAGCTCCATGCTTAGGCCCTTTGCATTCATTATTCTCTGTTATATCACTGGTTAATGAATTATAAGCTGGACCCAGTACAGGAATAAAGTAGTACTGCATGGAGAAGATCCCAGCTACTCTACACAAAACTCAACAATCTGAGACTTTGACAAGATGATGTCAACAGGAGCACAGGGATTATTTTATTAAAGGGAATTTCCTTTTTAGTGTTTGGGAATTACTGCACCAGTGAAACTAGGCTGGTCTAGGATGACATTTAAAACAAAACACTTCAGAAAAACAAGTGGTTTCAGGCAAATGTCAGCTAACCCAGCTTCATTAATGAATTGATTCAAAGCACAAAGACAATAACACCCAACTGAGATGACAAGAGTCACAGATTGTCAATGTAACTCACAGACCAGGAGAAGCTCAGCATACACTTTGACATATCCACTTTTATGTTTCAGTTGTTTACTACACCAGGAACCTTCTTAAATCCCCTGCAATTCTCTCCACGACTTCTCCAGCATCCTGGTGGGCAGGTAGGTAGATCACGAAGGAAGCTATTCTCAGTGTCTTCCTCTCTTCGGATAGGTTTTACTACCCAGGCATAGGTAGCTCTTTCAACTTTTAAATACATTGTTCCCTTGGAAAGCTTCGTGACACCGCAGCACAGACATTTCAGTGGTTTAGGTGTATTGCATGTCCAAAATAGAGCCAAAGCACAAAAAAAGCTGGCAAACTACAAGACACATCATACAACTTAGCATACAGAACAAGAACAGCCCAGGGTATGCAGTAAGCATCAGAGAAGCAACGAACAGAACTGCTAAATGTTCACTCCAAGAGGGCAGTAGGTGATCTTGTTTGAAGAGGTGCAACTAGAACTGCGTGAAACATCCCAAGTAACACTGAAGCCATTCTGTTATTCTTCTGCTTGTACCCCAATCACAAGCCAAGTTCTGTCTCAACTAACACCACCTTTTACAAGGGAGCTTATTTACTCTGTTTCCTGAAATAAAAAGATGCGTTCAAGCGATAAACCAAATTCAAAGCTGTGATCTCACCCACGTCAATGAGACAGTACCTGGGTCATTCCCATGTTTGTACTCTAAAACTGTAGACATCTATAGCCATTAGAATCTAATGGACAGTAAAACACAGGGGCCAGAAGCTGGAGTAAAGACGAAAAGAAAATGAAAGTGCCACATGCAAAACCCCACTATAAAAAAGGTAAACTGCTGTAAGGCACAATTTGGGCCAGATGACGTATTACAGCTGCTTACACTGTCCTGAGTTCTGCTTCATCTCACCCAGTCCAGACAACCTCTAAGTTTCAGTTCTTCATTTGGACTCCCTTAAAATCAGGAGAATAAATGTGTTTCTAGAGCATGCTTCATCTGCTCCTAAAGTAGGCGGCTAAAACAGGTCAGATGAATCACAGTAGCAGCAGCTTTTTCTCTCCATTGATTACACAAGGAGCCTACAGGGACCAGGTCGGATGTAGACATTCAGAGTGAGGAGAAATGAAGCCCATCTCAGACATCTGCACAACTGCATCCACAGCACTGCTTATCCTCTCATGGCTGAAAGGGGGCTAATTTCCACTGCAGAAAAAAGTCAGAAGTAGAAGACAACCAGCTTTCTGAAGAGTGATCTTGAATCTGAATTCCCAACAAGGCAAGGTCTTTCTGTTTCAAACATTTGAATTAAGATTATGGGTTGAGTGAGTCTGAGTCATGATCCCAATTCCCAGCACTACATCTAATCTGGAATCTGACCTTTGGCATGTCATTTAACCTCATTCTTCCTGCTGACTGCAAAGTATGGATAATTATAACAACTCTGCAAGAACACTGAGTCTTAATTGATGAACATCTTTGAAGTGTTCTGGGATTCCAGTGCCCCTCATCAAAACAGAGATACTATTAACAATTATATGAACACTACCATGATTATCATTACAAAGACAGCATTTATCTGATATTTACCTTTAAAACAGCTAAATTAATTTGCATGTGCTGGGTTTTTTTTTTGATAGTCCTTCTTAGTGGTGTTCACATGCCTATTTCTCTTGGATTTGTATCTTCTGATCTGACACTTTGCAAGTTTACCACCATGTTCCCTTTTCTGTTGCCCATTAAAATAATATACTAGTGAAAAAATCATTCTTTGCTTTCTGCCTAAATACGACTATATATAAATAGATATATAAATATATATAAAGGCCCACACATTCTGCCATTAAGTTTAGCAGACAAATAGATTTGAATTTCACTAATGTAAACAAATCTGCAGCCTTTTGCCAAATCTAATGGACAAATATGAATAATTCCTGTCTAGAAGCCACACTTGAATCACTGTACACAGTAACTTGGCCTAGAAATCAAAACAAAGTGTCATTGTCTCCATCCTCTATTCTCACAACCCCAGCAAGGAAAGCTCAAGGAAAGTTCTTACATAATACAAACGCTTCTATTTTAATCTGAAATCGGCTTCCATTTACAGCATGATGTAGAAACACACACACAAAAATATATAGACATGTGAGTATGTATATGTATATATACACACATACAGCCATGTTTCAGAGGGAAGGCATCCTTGGACCAGAGAGACCCATGACAGCAGGGCCGCTGGAGCCAGGATCTCACTCCTCAGTGCCACTCTCAGGATTTAGGACAACTTGTACCTCCACTTCCCTGGCTTCACCACACGGGTAAGTAACCTTCCTTTTCTTTGACATTTAGGGATGAAAACACCTCTGCTCCCTTTAATTATTGCCACATAGTACCTGTCACTGGGAAAAGCCCTGGGACTGATCCTGCACATGCCCCAGCACCTTGCGCGGAGCAAAGAGAGGGAGTTCCTGCGGCTTGCAGAAACCCCAGGGCACCCCATCGAGGCGGGCTGCTGGCCATACATTGCCACGTGGAGGGGAAGGAGACAGTGAGGAAAACTTCTGGAGGAGCGCGAGTGCCGAGGTGGACTATTGCAGCCACTCTCATGGCATGAAGGGTACGCGCTGCAGTGAAAGCAACCTGCTGACAGCAACAGAGACCAGTTTCAGCCCAGTTATTCACCAGCCATGAGACATGAATTTCCCCCTGTCCCCACAAAGCTGTGATCACATCACTGCTCTGCTGCCCCTTTTTGTTTAAACGAAGACCCCCCCTGCCCCGTGAGAGCTTCCAGCCCTCGCGGAGGGCTGTTCTCAGCGAGGAGCAGGCAGAGCTCCTGGCAGGTACCACGCTGCGGTGCTCGCCGTCTGAAGGACAGTGCCCCGTGTCTGCAGGCACACGTGTACCATTACTGGTAGCATCTGCACTAAATCTCAGCATTAGAGACAAATCCTCAGTTCTCTGGCACAACTGTCACTGTCAGATTTGATCCCCTCTTGAGGTTACGGAGATTTTGGACTGAAGACTAGAGTCCGCACACTAAACACTGACTATGAAAAACCAGATGACTCCTCCGGCCCATGTTTCTGGATGAATGGCTTCCTGTGACGCACATTTCTGGGGGTGACAGCAAGCACCAGTGTGAGAGGCTGCAATTCCAGCAAAGCCAGTGCACCTGCACCTCCTCACTGGCCCACCAGCTCTGTCCCTGCTTGCCTCAGCTTGCTTGAACATCGAAGTAAAACTCAAAGTGACAAGCAACACCTGTTTCCACATCTATTTTCCACACCCAGCTACATCTAATCCTTGCTTCATTGCCTCCTTTAAGGTTTAATAATGGTTTCAGTGAGCAGTCTTAGTCATGTTTCTGACTTTTCTACTTAATGCTTCCATGGCTGAGCTCAGACATCTGAAGGAATCTGAGTTTAAGTAATCTGCTCAACACAGAAAACCCTGGAAATATGCTTTCTGCTCGTCATCATCTTAAACCACAAGTGCAAAGCTGCAGTACAGTGTGTGTTTTCCCACTGTAGCAACGCAATGGCAGGGATTTGCTTCCCTTGCATTGGATTTTCTCAACAGCTCCTCTACCACATGGACTCAGTAAAGTATAAAACTGGATGTATGTCTCAAAATGAATTCTTAAAATTCAAGTTTCTATTCATGGTACCCACCAAAAGGCTCCATATCATACTTTTAAAGTACTGAGAAACAACTAAAAGACCTGACTGAGTTCATAGATTAGTAGCTTTAATTTACATACATGTAAGTTACATACATGCAGTTTTCAGATAAAGATTTTTAAAACCTCAGAGGCCCTGAGAAAGCACCAGAAACTTCAGTTTGGTGAAGCCTGACTAGCTGAGTGCTGTACTTGGATCACAACACATACTGGGGAAACCGATGGGGGGAAAACCCCAAGAAATAAAATTTTAGCAGGCTCTCTGACCTTGGTGGGACCCCAAACGTGGCAATCCCTGTGCACAGCAGCAAGGCAGCAGCTGCCCGGCTCCTGCCTGCGCCCCTGAGCTGGGGCTGCCATCCTCAGCATGGCCCGGCCAGCCAGACCGACCCCAGATACTTCAGACGGAACAAACCAAAAAGGCAAAGCAAAACACATTCCAGACCTCAGAAGCCAAATCGTGCATCTACAGGGAAAACCGGTCCGTATCTGACCCCTTGCTCTCCCCTCACCCACGCACGCAACGGCAGCCAGCTGAAATCCCCAGTATTTGGCAATCGAGGTTACCCTGATGTAGACCCAGAGTCACACGAGCGTGGCCAGAGCTCAGAAGGGACGTGGGAAGCTGCAGGGACTGCGCTCACACCCACACCCAAACCTTGTGCACTCGCAGGCATAGAGGTGATCCTTTCTGGGGGGAGAAAATTGTACTTGAAAGGAGCACAACTGCAGCGGAGCTGAGGTGATGTCGAGTGCAGTGTCCCCCTCTGAAAAACCCCTCCGTTTCCTAAGTCTCAGTGCTAGGAAATCACATCGTATTTCAGGATTGATTTTCTCTTACTTCAACCTTCAAAACTAGGATATTGTTACATCTTTGTCAGCAATGTCAGGATTTTCCAGAACAAATCAGACATCTTTTTCATGTAAAATTACCTAGATAGATACCTTACATGTGCTGTACCCTGAGGGTACTTCATTTTCACCCTCTTCTGTAATAGGACGTTTTCTTTCTCCTCCTTTTCACACTGCACTTTATAAGTAGTTTAAATAAATGCCTCTCTTTGTTTAATGAGCTTGTGCTGTCTGAGTGAGTTTGGAAAATACCATTAGTTATATGGAGTAGCTAAAAATGACTATAGGGGAGCTATGGACATGAATGCGTTACCTATTATTAGCACCAATAATCTTGTCTAACAAGCCAGTACAGTCTTTGAAGTGTCATCCTCAAGCTTTGAGGGTGACCCTTTTCCAAAGGTGGTGGTGGGTTTTTCCCCCACCCTGTGTATTACTCGTACGTAGGATTCCTAAATCATTTGCTGTTTTTCTTGCAACAGAAATGTCCCAATACCCTACCAGGATGAATCAGTTGCACCATACAGCACGCCTCCATTTGACTCAATGGACTGCCTTACTTGCTTTAAAGCATGGTGAAGCTTGGGCTGTACTCCCTATTTTCAAAGGACATACAGTGATGGTGCAATTATCTGGCTTAACTGGGACATGCATTTATTTATGCCCAAGCGGTGCTGTAACTGCATGTGACCTAAGGCACACACTCTAGGCAAGAACCTCTTTCTCTGATGACAAGGTCCCAAGCAAAATGCATTTCATTTGCTCTAACAGCATCCTTCTGGGTTACAAGTGAATTTTTTCTTCACTTTGTCCCTCTTGTATGTGCTTCTGAAAAGGCTTTGACCATCATTGCCTACCTATACTGCTCCATCAATTGCAAACATTTACTGATACATCTTACAGATGATATAAAAATCACACGGGATGTTGTAGCTTGCCAGTTTTAGTGTGTTCCTGTCGAAGAAGCCTTCACCTATCTCTTATTTTCCTACAATGTGATGCACCAAAAAATCACAGAGGTAAGAAAATAGCAGCTTCTACAATGTTAGGGTCACAATGCCTGCTCCCTCCGTTCTGCAATACACACAGACAAGTTTAGAATCACATTTTCCACATTGTTAAGCACTGGAAAACAAACATAAATTTTCAAACAATTCAAATATTCCACATCTATGTGAGCCTTTAAAGACAAAGGCCAATTTTCTACGTAAATAGCATCCAGCTGGTTGTCCTCCCTGGAATAATCAGAGCAGATACATGCTTTTGTGAAAATCCGATCCATGTAAAATGAATTTTTCTTGATTTTTGAAATACGGTTCTTAGATTTCCATTCCCCGTTTAAAAGAAGAATGTGACTTTGATCTCAAATAATTTGTAATGGATGTCAAAAAAAGTCTTATCTGTTACTTCCATTTTAACCCAACTTTACAAAATCAGCCCCTTGCCAAACAGCAGCAAAGTTGCACTAGCTGGGCAGAACAGAGTTAACTACATGAAATGCAGTTAGCATGAAATAACATCAAAAAGTGCTGTCTCATCAAGTAAAGATGATCTGTGGAGGCAAGGTTTGCAGGTATAGTTCTTTCATTAGACCAATTCTTACAATCAGAAGAAAGGACAAGCTTTTTGATACAAACCCCACCTTCAGTCTGAAACAAAAGGTCCAGTTATCTCTTTCCCTATATTTTTATCAGCCTTTTTTCTCCCTTTATTCCCTTCAAGCTTGTTTTTTCACCCTCTTTCCTTCTCTCCCACAGACAAATTTAATGGGAAATTAGTCTGAGGCTTCACAACATCGCTAGCAATTGACACTAATGAAAAGAAAAGCAGAAGTTTTACTTCAGAGAATTATCCTTCCTCTGGGTGGCTTTGATATTTTCTTAATTTCTTTGTTTGAAATTTCTGTTTCAGCTCTGTACAGGGCCTGTGTAATCATAAGCTTGCCTGTTTTTGACAATTATAGAAGTTGGTTTAATAAAAGATATTCCCTTTCCCTTCGAACACTTCCTCATTTATATCCCTAGACCATGACCACTACAACAGCACTACAATAGCATATTTTATGGAAATACATTGGTTTCCATAAAGACAGCACAATCTCTCATGCTCTGTAGTTAAATGCCTATGGCACTTGCCTAGGATGTGGATAATCCAGATTTAAAACCAACTCTGTGTGAACAGTTTTCCATCCCAAATCATCCAGAATCAGGCAAAGCAGAATTCTAATTTCAGTCTTCATATCCTGAACCAACACAGGGACACCACACTGCCTGACCAATCCACACCAAAACCATAGTGTTACAGTGGAGAGTATCAAAGTGTGTATTTTCACCAGAGCTGGAAAAGTTTTATTCTCATTCAGTTTCAGATTCAAACCCTG
>NW_010973368.1:15917728-15918221 GCF_000737465.1 Haliaeetus leucocephalus | reverse complement strand
TGTGATGGTCTGACAAATTCACTGTCTCAAACATCCATTAAAGAGCTTTGCTGGAGAAAACGACCTCTGTAAAAATGCTGGAGTTTTGTGAACAGGACAATGTGGCCAGAGGAGAGGGCCCCACGGAGCATGGGAACACACTTCTCCAAAGCCCCAATTCCTTATCTTAAGTGACCAGGAGAAGGAACACAATTTATGCCTTCCTGGAGGAAGAAGGCCCCACGGAAGTTGGGACTGTGCTTCTATCTTAAGCGGTCATGCCAGCAGGAAAAGAGAGGCAACTCCACAATGAACCCCCCCCGCCAAAGCTCACTGACTGATTCCAGAGAACCCCAGGTGTGGGAACTGCGCATGTTGAGATCATCAACTAACACACTATAAAAGAGGAGAGAACGAATCCTCAGTGCGCGCCCTCCGGAACTGGATCTCTACGCTGGCTGGACCAACGCTGGACCCAGGACTGGTGAAACCCTTCTCTTCTCTCTTTCTTTCT
>NW_010973368.1:15884083-15917296 GCF_000737465.1 Haliaeetus leucocephalus | reverse complement strand
CAAACCCTGAACTCTACATCTGTGAAACAGAGCCATCATCCTTGAGCCCAGCCTAGCAATCATCTTTGCTGGACTGTTATTGCTCAAACTTCATGCCACTTTGCAATATCAACTCCACCTGCAACACGCATCTTTTGCCTGGGAAAGTTTTCCTCTACGCTCCTCTTACCCAAGTCACTTCCTTTCCTCTTCGGAGCTCAGCTTTTCTTTCATTCCACCTAGATGGAAAGAAATGGGCTATTCCACAGACTTTTCGCTCTCCTCACCTTCCCCTGCTCTACACTAACTGCAATGAAGAAAAAACCAAGTGTCAGCTTTCTCTAACTGCTTTTGAAAGGTAATACTGCAAACACCCAACGGACAAATTTTTCTTCTCATAACCTTACCTGAGCCACGTTAGTCCCTAGCAGGAGGTGGCAATGGTTTCTAGAGGAGATAGACCCAGCTGTGTTGTGCAGTCCAAAGCATGAAACTAAATCCATGTTCCCCCTGGGTGGCATGAAGAAGCTCTCCAGCTGCTGGTCAGCTAGTCATCTGCAACTATAGATATCACTTTAAAGGGAAGAAACTCTAAACATTTGATTTTAATTCTGTGTAATCTTGTGAGCCAACACAGCAGCATATTAGTATGAAGAAACATCAACATTTCTTTTGAACTTTGATTTTTCAACTGTCCTGTCAGCTCCTTTTTTTTTTTCATGTGTGTGGTTTAACAAACCTTCATGAAGCTTTGTATGAGCCACTTAAATCATGGAGTTTTCAACCTCATTTTATGGGCAGCTGATCTAAATCACGCAAGGTTGTGTGATCCCAAGCTGAGATAAGTGAATGGACACACCTTACCCAGAAACTCTCCAAGGATGCAAGGCTGCAGGCTTGGAAAAATCTTACAGCTAAACGAGGGTTTGAGATACAGCTCTGGGCACAGGATCATTTGTAGGAATGGCAGGGAGCAACTTTCCCTAGTTTCTGCCTGTTCTCACGCAAAATCTCAATGGGAGAGTGAAAGGCTCATTCCTTAAAAGCACGCTGAGGTCCTCAGATGAAAAGTGCTTCTAGTAATGAAGCATCACCTTTCTTGCCAGTGTTTTTTCCCCATAAGCACCATACCTTCTCTACTTTTAGTTGATGAGCACAAAGCTTATGTGGATGGGGTTTGAGCTGATGCTATGTGTAGTCAGCCTCTCCTCGCAGATGATGTTGTGAGGTCCTATCCTTCCTCCTGTGCAAAATCAGAGAGGCACAGGTCACTCCCTCCAGCTCTGTGCTCCTGATTCCTGCAGGAATCATACCAGTTCCCAGGAGAACAAGGTCAGGATTCCAGCCCAGCTCTTGCTACAATAAGTAGAAAAAAACTTTTCCCCTTCAAAGGCAATGATGACCTTTAAGGACTAAAATCTATCATAGGAAGAAGCCCCCATATCCTGTATCTACCTTATGAATAGCAGAAATAGCAACAGCAGCAATTTGATCTGTTTGGCCTTGCTGCACAAGAAAAGGCAAGAGGGAAGTCAGACATCCACGCTGTCATGTATCTGAAGTTAAGGGCAGGGACAGCGATAATCGGCTGTCAGAAGACACCAGGATATCAAAATCAAGCAGCCGTCCCTAAGAAGCTGGCACTGCAGGTAAGAAGCAGTGGGCAGCAGCTGTTTTCCAGGACAGTTCAACTAAACCGCTTCAAATCTTTATAGGCTTTATGCTCAGGCTTAAAAGAGGCAGGCAGGACTGCAACGACTTGCTCTAATGGATGCCCACAGGTGGATTTAAAACTTATCATAAATTCTGTTCTTTAAAGAAGCCATCTGTACTCATGTGTTTGTTTTCATTTTAAAGATTGACATCAATTTCCATGTGTCTTGATAACTAGCTTCAGTTCTGAAAAGTGTGTCTGGATCCTCATTAAACAACAGAAGCCACTTCTTGTTTGTGAATATTACTACAAGGATGGTTGAAAGAAGGGAGGGGGGCATAAACATGTAGAAGAGATGAGAGAGACAACAGAAGAATGCAAAAACAGGTTACCACGCCTAGAAGGCAAAGGGAAAACAGAGGAAATTTCTTCGTTTTGCAAATGAATTATACTGCAGTTGATCTCAGGTACCCTTTCCAAACCTTTGGCACCAATGAGACAGTTGCTTTATAGGGTGTACAGTTGCACCCAGGCAAAGATGGCAGCACTGCATACTTCCACAGACAGCCCCACGTTTCAGGCACTAAATACACACCCTCACACAATTTACATTGATTTTAATGTGACTGGGATTTACCTCCTAACATACATGCCAGAGCTCCTCTAGTCCAATAAACATCCTGGGATAAATCTCCTTTCATATTTATATCTGGGATAAGATTATACTCCCAGGCACCACAATATTTTCTTCTTAAAATCGGGCCAAACCTAACCCCACCATCTCTAACAAAGAGTCTCTAGCTATTTTCCCCTTCAGTAGAAATATTACAACATAGCCACTATGAGAATAGTACGTGCTTATCTTCATTCCCAGCAATGGTGTTCTCATATTACTGCCTTAGAAGTATTCCTCTCCTTCTCTTCAAATGCCTCTATGCTAAACCACTGAAATATGAGGCAACTGCAGTGTCAGTTGTCACAGGGAAAAATATGTCAGCAAAAATATTTGATTCAATCTGCTGTTTAAGGAAGCAACATTTCCTCAGGGTGTATGTCTTGTGTGGATAAATACCAACTGTCCAAAAATCAAGTATCTAAAATCAATTTCAAATATCAAAGGGCACATTTCAGGCAACTGCCTTCAGCAAAAAAAAACCCCAACCCAACTAGTTCCTTTTTCTCCTTTTTTAATTTAGTGCAAGTTTGTTTCAGAACAAACCCATAAAATTTAGCCTCTCGGTCACAAACTGAAGGGTGAACTCTTAAGTGAAGAATGATGCAAAAGGTATTATGGACCTTACAGGAGCCCTAACTTGCCCCCTCCAAGCACATGCATTTTCTCTGATGAGATGCATGATGTGGAATATTCACATTTGCAATGTGAATGCCTAGACTTGCCAATTGCTGTTTGTAATCAAAAGCTTCCCTCTCAACAATGTATTTTTATCAAGTTTTGCATTCAAATTCCCCGTATCCACATAAGGACAAAAGAGAGGAACATAACAAGCTGGTTCGCTGGTGGATGCAGTCCAAGGAGGAGCAAGCGTTGAGCAAGAGAGACCCTGCAGGCCTGCAGCATCACTTATCTGCTGAAGCTGAGCTGGCTTCTAGGTTCACACATTTATGGTTATTTATTAAGCACCTATAGGATAGTTTGAACGTGACAATGCAATTGGTGTTGCAACACAGCAACACAGGTTAGAAGGGGCTGAGATACTGCAACCAATTATGGTCTGCCAAAATACCATCCTTGGGTTTTCTCCATTTTAAACTTGTTTGCTCCCTTTCATTTTAACACCTTTTGACTTCAGCAACAATAACTCCCTGATTCTTTTTCCCTCTTGTCAGAAAAGACTAACTGCACTATTTGGTGTGTTTTTCACTAGCTGCTCCATCTAACCTGGGAGGTCAGAGTCACCAACTTGGAACAACAATTTGTTCCACTTCTCCATAGCGCTGCAACACCATTACCCCTCTCCACAAAAGCTACACTCTTGTAGCAACAGAAACAGTCTTTTGGCAACTCTCCTGATGCTTCTTGCTCATCAGTATGATCATATTTCTTGTAGAAAAGAACAGCAGATCTTTTTTTGTTGTTTTTAAAGAGCAATTCATGACACAAGCAAATCCCTTCAAGTGCCTCACCTACAGCTTCCTGAAGTTGCTTGACTATTCAGACTGCAGTTGAACTTCTGAAAATTGGGATTATTTAAAAGGCCTCCTCCTTAGGAAATTTCAGCAGCAGAAACCACAGGAGACAGGCCTGCATCCCTTTGGAGCACTAGCCTTTTGCTCCCTCCATAAACCATCTTGCTATTTCTTTGGGGGAGAGGGAAGGAAAAGCCACCTGCCTTCAGGTTTTAATATCACATCCACCTTTACAAAATGATTGTGCTTGCCCTTTATACTGTTCTTTAATAAATGTGCCACCCACCCTGGAGGTATCTGAACTGTTGGCCGTAATGCAGTGAATGCTGCAGCCAAAGTCAGAGCAGGTGTTTGATGGGCATCTGCTGCCGGAATTAATTTTTGCAGAATCGTATGAAAACCAGAATTCTTCGCTAATTTGGGGTATTCAGTTTTTCATTTGGCAGTAGTAAAAGGAGAGGCTTAGGCATCAGAATTCCTGGGTTCAGTTCCAGTTCTGCAGCTAAACGCAATCATTAGATGGTTATAGGTAAGGTAAATTCAATGCTTGCACTTGCTCAAAGACAAAGGGGATCGCCTAGTCCCAGGAGGCACAGCCCGACCGCTGCTGCTGCCTTGGGGATCAGGAGGTGAGAGGTTCCACATGCACCATGGTACCCAAATGCTTTACATTCATTTTGAACTTTGCTTTCCATTCATCAGTGGGTTTTGTTTCCTCTGTTCATAGCCAGCTCTTTGAGAGACTCATCTTCCCTCTTGTAGCATTCTCGGTTTTGCTCAGTGGATAGAGGAATAGAAGATGCAGTTAAAAATACTGCGATGCCATGGTGGGCGGTGTATCAGAAATAGACAGACACTAGCTCACTGCGAAGAATACCAAGTAATATCCCAGGAAGATAAAGGCATGGCAACAAAAGAAAAAAAAAAATGCATTTTTGTTCTGCTGCACGAGAGCTAAATCTGGACTGAAGATACAAAATGAGGAGCACTGCTTGTGGCCAAGTGTACCATCCTCCTGTTGGCTTCATGTGCAAAGTCATCTTACAACAGTGCGGTCAGCAGGAGATCATAAAAAAGTGGCTGACGAACAATCTTACCTCCAATTATAAACAAAAAGTATGTGAGCTTTGGGGTTTTATGAAGACGGTGCAGAAAATCAGTAAGAAAATGGACCCAACTGGTATCCCATAGAAATCAGCAGCCTATATAGACTGAGAAGGGGCTTAGCTCCTTTAACCCTTGCTTTAAAAGCAATCAAAGTTTTTCAGGGGATATTAGGTTCTTCCCAAGAGGAAGATAAACCAAGCTTGGCCGACACAAGGAACTATGAGATTATTCAATGGATTTAGCCCCTATTTTTTCTGAAGCTTAAGTCTCTGTTCATCCAGCCAGTAACCACAAGGGTAATATTTCATCCCAAAGGGCTTTACAAGTAAGTGTTTCACAAGCAGCACACCAGGGTCACTTACAGCCCTTAAGTGAGATACTCCTGCAAAGAGGTTCAGCAGCTGCTTAACGCTTCACAAAAATACACCAGCACTGTTTCGCCAGGGAAGCGAAGAAGGCTGCATCAAACTGAAACTGCTGGGGGAACTCAGGCAGCCGGACTGCAGTGATGCCTCTTGGCATTGGGCCGCGGGGGGTGCCACAGCCCCCACCGCCTGCCCGGGGAGTTCTATGGGTCTTTAAGGCCCAGCCTGGAGGCAGGAAGAAAATGTAGAATAGCACATAAAGAAATGACATGCATGGGTTTGCATGAGCAGGCACCAGTGGGGTTACCACTTCCCTAGACACCTGGGTATTCAAGCCATGTAGGAGCACTGAAAGACGGAAACGGCCATGCTTCTGCAACGTGCATGTGAGCATCTGCTTGCAGGTCAAAGTTAAGATGACAGATGAGTGCAAACTTAAGTTTTAGGCACATGGAAAATGGCACCTGTAAAGAGCATAGGGCCGCCAAGGACCAGGGGCCATTAGTCCAGAGAAGAGTGCCATCTACTGCTACATCAACTTTGCTTCCAGGAGCCCATGGGACTGAGACTTCCACCCTGCTGCTCAACTAGACCCTTTTTTTTAGTTTATCTTGCAAGATATGTTTTGATCCCATCAAAATGTCATATAGCCACAGGCATGAGAATAATCATACTATAAAAAACCCCATCATCATGCAGATAGAACCTGAACAAACCACCGCTGAAGAGCCTAATAAAATAAATGCCATTTAAACGCTGCTATACAGAAACCACAGCCCTACCAGTGTAGAAGATGTAAAAGAAAAGATCTAGCAGTCTGCACATCAAATGTTAATACTATTTTCAAAGCAAGTCTAAGAGAGGACGACAAGTAATTTAATAAGTCTAATGGGTGTGTAATCGGCATCTGACATTCTTGCCATAAAAGTAGGTGTCTTCCTGGCCCAAGATGTCTAGGAAACCCACTGAAAGACTGCTAAGGCTTTTAAAACAGAGGTTTTAAAACACCTTTTTTCTTCTCATGTAGATTGATGGAGAGTGTCACTCTACTAAGAATAGGATTCAACCAACTGGGTGAAATACAAATAGCTCTCTGGGCATAGTAAGTGGCATAGTAAGTTTGGGGCCCCTTCGCAGCTTAATTTACTGCCAACAATCAGCGATGTCAAGATTTCGAGCATCTCCTGAGAGCCCTATGACAACTGCAGTTACACAGCATTATCTGGTCTTCCAGTAAAATCTTCTCCCTCAGACAGCATCATACTGCATTTCACAACAGGAGAAGTATACCCAGTCAGCCTGTATCTCCTCAGCCCCTATGTCTGGAATCAGGATATTTGGGGAGGTGGAGGGTGTCCTGTAGCTGCTTTTACTACTTTTGACACCACTCACTTCCACATAGAACCGATCAGCAAAACATGAAATAAGAGAAATTCCCAATACATTACATGCTTTAACAAAAGGCAGAAATAATGTTAGTAATATTTCGTCTGAGGTTAGAAAGTTTAATCTGAAAATATTTGATACAGAATGCTCATTGTGTATACAAAGAAAATCCATCCTCTCCTCTAGTTACATACTCGATCAAACAATCTCCTTTTTTGCATCAAAAAGGAAAAGGTATTTTTAAGATACATTATAATAATGATATACAGGCAAACTCATCATGAGGTGATCCCTAATGCTGTTACGACATTGTCACCATTTTATCTGGACAATTTTATAACACGAGTTCTAAGAACTGAACACACTAAGCAAAACAAATTTTTAAAAAAAGTGAGACACCCCCTGCCCCACAACTACTGACCAGAATTTTTCAAGTTCAGTACTGTTTTATTGCAGATAAAATAATCAACTCTGTCAGCGAGGGCAGAAATTCTGTTTCATGTCTTCAAAAATCTGTTATGGTTTTAAGAGACCTCAATACTTGCATAAGGATGGAGTTATATTGGGGGTGGGGATGGAGGAGGAGAGGGGGCAGAGGCAATACTGAGCAGAACCAATATCAAATAAAAGGTGCTAATTTTATATTCTAACAATCACAGTTGCTCAAATGTTTGCAAACAACAAACCAACCCTGACAAACTTAACCATATTGTTATTTTAAATGTTACTCATATGAAATTCTGCAGCTACCAGATTATGAAAAAGACATGTATACTCTGCAGCAGCATAAAATATAATCCTATATGCAATCCAAGCATCAATTTTCTCTTCTCTATCACAATCAGTATTCTATCTCAAAGAAGCATCTGTCAGATTCTCCGGAACCAAAAATAGCAAAGACCCTTTTAAACAGAACAGTTTCTGGCTTATATTTATAACTACACCGTACTCGCTGCTTCTGGCTGCACGGCAATGAAATTTGTGCAAGATATAATCAATTACCCAGCTTTGCACTTCATCATGCGGTTAGCTGCCGTTACCTGCGTCTCACCCTTCAAGCACTTCTCCCCATGCATAAGGTAGAGATTTTAAAACGCGAGAAATATTTGCACATCGAAGAACTAACTATAGAGCTGACTGACATTACACAGCAAAAACCTTGTGAGAACAAAAACCAACCACACTGATGCATAAAACAGAGAGCCTACCTGAATTCTTCAAATGCATACATGGCCTAGTAACTACACAAATGCTCTGAAATTTAAAATAATCTTCTTAAGGTGCAGGAGGACCATTTAGTTTGTCAAACTGCAGCAAAATGCATAATGACGAGACAGTATATTTGAAATATTCTGAAGAGAAAGGGTATGCAGATACTGGCCTGCAGCCTACAGCTCAGCCAGCTGCTGACAAGCAGCAGCTAACAGGGAAAGGCGATAGAGTACCATGTGATCATTCCTGCAAGTCTGATTAATGCAGTATACTCCAAGAATACAGGCTGATATCTTTATTATTCAAGCCAAATAAGTCAAATACTGTACACGGCAGGCTCCACGGCTAAATTATCATTCACATGCTACACCAAAATCAGTAAACGCAAGCGGAGGACACTAAAAGACTAAGTATGTCTCGTAACCGAAGAGATTAATTAGGCCCATTCAAGCTGATTTTCTTACCTTGTAGTGATATTTTAGTCTGGGTTTTTATGCATATGAACCATCAGTGATGGAACAAAAGACTGCAGCCACAAACCTCCCTTTCCATGAATGCCAGAACGTTTTAAGTAGTTTATCTGCTAGAAATCATTTCCTCTGTAGTCTATCGCCAACCACTTTAACTCCTTCGGCCCTGAATTCGCCGCCATAAATCCTACTTGCAGTGCCACGCGGGCTTTTTAGGGTTTATAGGGTTAACACCTAGAAATCGCAGCAGTGCAACTGAACGAAGCGGGATAAGAGCCAAAGGAGTCATAGCTGCGAAATCCAAGAAGGGAGATAGGGGCGAGGAAAGTTGAGAATTCCGTGGCACTGCGGCGTGGAAGCGGAGATGCTTCAGCTGCCTAGCAACAGCGCACGCAAGCTCCACGGCAACAGCGCAGCGAGCGCTGGGCTCCGAGCAGCCCCGCTGCCGGGGGGGTAGCGGGCAAACCGGGGCCGACCTCCCCCGGCCCAGCCACGGCGGCCCAGCCACGGCGGCCCAGCCACGGCGGGACCTGCCCCGGTGCCCGTGGGGAGAACCGGGGGGCGACACGGCACCCCGGGGCGCAGGGCTGGAGTTGGCAGCGGCTCCACGCGGGGCCGTCCGGCTGGAGCGGAGCGTGGAGTGGCTCAGCCACGGACGAGGCGTCTGCTCCTCCGAAGGGACGGGGCCCAGCAGCGTTGCACGCCCCGGTTGAACGAACACGGCTCACGGCTCGCAGGGGAACAGACCCCGAAGCGCCAGGAGCCAGAGCTCGTCATCCCCACAGAAAGGCCCGGGGAAATTCTGGACGCGTAAGGAACCCAGGCTGGACGACCGCCGGCGTCCGTTCGCTTAGGGTTCGCGCGGGTCTTCTTCGTGGGAGAGACTGGGGAGGCTTTGCCAAGGCTCCCGACAGCCCCAGCTGAACTCGGCAGCGTGCTCGGGAGGGACGGGAGGAGGTTTTACCGTGCGGTCGTGCACACGCTGCATCGGCCTCCGCGTCTCTGCCACAACTGCGTGCGGCCGCCTAAGGATGCCGGCATAGGCCAGGCAGAAGGGGAACGGGCTCTGCCACTCGGCTGCTGACTAGAGAGCAGATTAAGGCAGAGGATTGCTGGAAGCGGTGGAGATTCAAATCCTGGGAAATCAACCCCCTCACCTGGGAGCAGAGATTATGGGGCAGCGGGAGAACACGCTGCCTGGGAAGGTCAGGAGGAGGCAGCGGATTCAAAGTCACACCTGGGGCTGCTCCCCACCTTGACTTGGCTCTTTCTTTTACTGCTAGGGCTGGTTTCCAGTCAAAGGAAACAGTTTCTCACGTGGAGGATTTTGGCTGGCGTCCGAAACATCCAGACCCAACTACAGCCCCTGAGGATCACCCTGCTCTAGGGCAGCGGCTGCCCCACCAAGCCGCGGGATTCAGAGACTGGAAAAGCAGCCGAAGTACAGACAGGTACATCTCCTGGACGCTGCATCTGTGACAGGCTGCCGTAACAGCGGCATCTGATCCCACGGCTCTGAAAAATGTAGGCAGGAAGGGCTGGAGTGAAAGGGAAAGGCACTCATGGCAAAAAAAAAACAAAAGGCACTGGAAACAAAGAAAATCCACATTTCTTTCGGACAGGGTGTTTTTAATGTAGTAGTGACCTTGGGTTTCGTTTTATTTCCTTTCAAATGAACGTGATAGTGTTAAGTGACAATAAAGGCACGCTGTAGGAACACCAAAACACAAGCAGTCATACCATCTGACAGAAATTAATTATTCCATTAGCATCCAGAAGAAGGACTGCGAGCTAGGTGGTTCTGGCTACAGCCTAATAAAAGATTAAAACTAGCAGAGAGAAGAACAATACAACCGTTAAGAAAAGTCATCTTCCAGATTTAGGCTGAACTTCACTACAAGTATGCTTACTGTATACAGTGCCCAAGCAGCTGGGCACGGGTGAGGTAGCCCCTTGCAAGCAAGTGTTGCAAGCTCTACTGACTTTGTAGGAAACAGGTTTTTACCTTCAAAGTCAGAGCTAGCCAAGATCCCTCATGGCTGAATGAGGAAAGTCTGAACTTCTGTTTTCTTGTTCACCCCAATCTCCCTCTGACTTGAATTCAAGTGGAAGAGGGCTGTTTTTCACTTGAAATGTGTTTATTTTTCATGCTAGCTAAAATAAAACCCCTTCTACAGAGCTAACAGCAAATGTACTGTTTTCCCTACGTATTCATTCTTCTTGAAACAGAGTTGACAAAATCACTGTCTGGTCTTCCAATTTCTGCAATTTCTTAAGAGCCACTATGCAAATAAATAGTCAACTGTTCGAGTCAAGGCTTCTGTCATCAATGAGTTCACTGTGAAGGACTCGAAAGGCAAACATCCTCCAGAAAGCTTTCATATTCGGTAGAGGCCAGCTGCTGAAAGGTTTCAGTAGGATAACTTTTTTTAACTTAATTTTTTTTTAGCCAGCACTTTCACAACAGCTCATAGCATTACAGACAGCAAGAGCAGGGCTCCTATCCTGTGCGATAACCGCTACTGTCATTTCTGGTTAATTAATTACTAGGATTCCCATATTAGACAGTAAGATTTGAGACCATCATGTCATATTGTGGACATGAATGAGGCTCAGCATGCAATTATCTAACAGAACACACAGGGGCTTCAGAAAGTCACATGAACACATGCAATGGCCAAATACATAAATAAATGCAGGATTATAATACCTCCCGATGACTTTTTAGCAAAGACAGCTATAACTTCTCATGCCCTGAGCCAGACTGAAGGTCTCGAGAAGCAGACAGAAGGTACGTCAGAAATCACAACCAGCAACAAAATTTTTTACAAGAAGGAGTTGTTCATTCCCCGCCTGGCTGTATAACCAGTCCAGACCTTTGATGAAAAACATCCCACACTTTACCACAAAATCAAATCACGTCACGGAAAAGTAAATGACACTAAACATTGGGTGGGACAATTAATGTAATGGGAACTGTGGGACCCAGGTCCCACCTTCTGATCCAAGGCCAGATAGACGTGACAATGAGGACTCCCTCCCACTGAAGAAGAAGATCAGTGGCCTTTGGAAGACAATTTGCAGTTTTAATTCCAGGCTCTAACAAACAAGTGAGACTGTGACAGAAGTGGTTACCCTTGATGAAAGCTTGTCAAAGAAGCAAAGGATGCAAAAAAAGCCTGGAAATACAACAAACCAGAACAAGGGAGAGGATAATGGTGAAACTTCTGGCTTTAGCTAGTATTTAAGTGGCATATAAGGGCCTTGTGTTGATACTCTGCGTAAGAACCTAGTTTTCCCAAGAATAACATCTTGCATTATTGGTATTCAGTATATCAGTGTATCAGTATTGGTTCTCTTGACCTGAGATTCCACCAAAGCCTTGGCCAGATGCTAGGTGACATTATCCGATCACAAGCAGACTGAGATATTTTAATGAGGTAACTATTTATTCCCTTGCTGAAGCAAGGAAAAAGCCACTAACACAGCGGACTTCTGTCATTAAGCCTATATTATCATTATGCTGAAGTGATACTCAGACCACTCTAAAAAAAACACAACTGCATTGAAAAATCCAGCATTCACTTCAATTCATGAGGAAGAAAACAGAAAGGAGAAGGGAAATGAGCCAACAAGAGCATATATAATCAGCAATCCACCACAGATCTAACATTTCTGCACAGTGGAGGTTGTGGCGATCACAGGCAGCATCCCAGAATATGTTGAAAAATCTCCTTTCAATAGGATTGTCTCTGAGTTCAAAAGTCTTTCTTGGGCTTAAAAAAATGAGATTTAAAAGGATTATTGAAATAGAAGATGGAATGGCTACCTTAGTTTGTTCAGGTTCTGGGAAATTTGCGGAAATAATCACAGTGCTCTAAAGTTTACTGAACAGTGGTATATTCAATATTGGAGTACTGGCTCAGACTTTCAGCTGTTAAAGGAAAAGGTGGGTGGGGCAGAAATGAACATTTTTTTCTTCCTCTCTTCATCAATAGGATTTCTATTATATGTTGCCTGAAAATGCTATGTGAATTTTGATGCACCAGAACAGTCTGATCCACATTTCTGACTGCTCCTTTCACTTTCTGGTCTTCAGTTTGACCACTAAAATTTGATTTTGTGACGTTAACCTTCACCAAAAAAATCCTCCTCATTTCACTCCTCATTTATATAGCTTGACGTTATTACAGCACATGAATATTTGCACAGCAAAAATCACTTTTCTCCCTCCCAGATTTAGTCCGAATATGCCTCATGCCTTGCAAATCTCAAGGCTTGGCCTGAGCACAGGATGGCTGATGTGAGGTCTTCCCCATGTTTTTCTCCCACAGCCTTACTCTTATCATACTGGGAGTAGCACATACCATTTACATTAATATATACTCTGTACCAGGTGCAGATGAGCATACAGCATCTTGCAGGGCTGAAATGGGATGTTTTTCCAAATACATCCCCATCTGCTTTATTCTAGTGCTTAAGGGAAGATGCACTGGAGTGAACTAGAAAGAATGGGATTCTTACTCATTTTCTCATCAGCCCTTAGGGTTAGCACCAAGTCACAACTTGCAGTCCAACAGAACTGAGCCAGTCGGAATTAAAACTGAAAGCTCCATACAGATTATTAAATTATCACTCACTGCAACAGTGCCTTAAATATCCACCAGTCAAGTTTAGGACTGCATGGTGCTGATTGCCATTTACAGCTGAAAATGGAAAAGGTCCCTAGCAGTTTACATAGACAAGACATAACAGCCAGCAACCAACAAGGATATTTGAGATGAATGTCAAATTAGTAAAAGAAGACATATGGTCAAACGACCGAACATCCAAAAACTAAGATTCAGTCTGTATACGTTGCAAATGTTAGTTGACATGACCAAGACTTGGGTATTCCTGCCTGCTTATGAAAAATTATTTAAAGCCATACAAAATCCTTTCCAAGGACAGGTACAGGGCTATACAAATTTGAAGTGGAAGGCAGTAATGTATTATTTATTCCTAGATAAACAATTACCAACCATAGCTTTTTCAATACAGCCCAGATTAATTTGAATCAAACTGCACACAGGAGTCCCCTTAGCAATTATGAATTAGGCTGCCTCCATATTCACCTGACAGCCACAGCATCTTACACCTTCTACTTCTTTGCTGGTTAGTATCTTAGTCTGTACAGATCAAGCACAGAGCAGAAGGCATAGAAGACTCTTTCAGAGAAAATAAAAGGAACTGTTGGCTTCCATTTGGAAACTCCCTTCAACTAGCCGTAATTGGTCAATTTGACTTTTTCCAAGTTGTGAGGGATTAAGTGGGAAAAAAGCGGGAGGCTAAAACTAGATTTGCATTATCACCACCATCAAATGAAATGTCAATGGATATGAAAACAGTATCTGAATAAACCATGGTCATCCACTAAAGCACACATTGACAATAAAACATTCGGAAATTTATGTAGGGTGTATACATCATGTATCAACAAACACAAACCTTTGTACTTTAGACATGAGTACAAATAAAGGTATTCACGTACCACCACAAATACCCTGACTTCTTGTCATTTTCAAGGAAGCCAATAGCCTAGATCTTATAAGCATTTAAATTACACAGTGGCATATTTGCAGTCAAAAGTAGCAGCCAACATGAACCAAGCAACTTCCCCCACACAGATGAGCACTGAATGCCTGCTGAACTGGGGACTCATTATCAAGTATATTGGCAGGCCAGAAGTTACTCTGCATAGAAAATATCAGCGTCTACTTGACATCTTCTCTGGTAAACACTGGAAGAGTAATCCTAGTAACAACTGAGTCTTCTTATACCTCTGCACTCTCTAGTTAAATGGTAGGACATAGACAGGAAAAAAATCAAGGCTAAGTTTTATACTTCTGCTTCTATCATCTGCCACAAGTAACCTCACTGCAGTCCATAAAACTCCTTCGGTACCACATATCTGTTGAGCAAGCTCTCTGCAGCACACGATCACAGCACCAAGGTCTTAGGAGCTATTAGCTTACGGGGATTTTACATAGACATAATGTCAAAGCTCGGATAGGATCATGGCCTAGAATTTCACCAGGGACATGTAAGGATTATCCAGTGTAAGGCACTGATGGTAGAGAATTTGCCAAAACTTAGCTGCATTGCTGTCACATCAAGATGTGTACTGCCCCTGCTTCCAACAAAAAAGAACAAATTTTTCTTTCCCTCGCAACTGATGCAAAAGATGTTAGAATAAACGTGTGAAGGAGTTATTCATGATATACTGTGGAATTCTATGTTCAGAAACAGCTTCTGCCAGCAGCACCAGACATAAGCTGTGGCAATTTCAAAACATCATTTGCTCACTCCCATGAGAACATACAAAGTTTTGATTCCTCCAAGGCTTCAGGACAGCCTAGCACCCATCAGCATTTTTACACACTAACCCATACGACTTTGCTGGCAGGAGGGACACGCTAGTGGTGTGATGCCACGGGAGCTATGCTTCTACCCAGAGAAAGGTGACACCGTCATCACACTGGTCATGTTCTGGCCTACTGTGTACTGACATGTCTTGACTCCAGTAAGGCTTTTGACAGTGTCCCCCATCACATCCTTAGAGACACATTCATCAATGTGTAAAAATACGGGATGAGGGAGTAAAGAAGACAGTCAGACTCTTCTCAGAGGTGACAGGACAAGAGGCAATGGGCACAAATTTTGAAATACAGGAAATCCAATTCAAACATAAGAAGAAACTTTTCTACCATGAGGGTGATCAGACTCTGGCACAGGTTGCCCAGAGAGGCTGTGGTATCACCATCTTGGCAGATATTCAAAACTCAACTGGACAAGGTCCTGAGCAGGGGATTGGACTCAATGATCTCCAGATGTCCCTGCCAACCTCCACAACTCTGTGTGATTCTGTGAGCAGGACCTTCCCATCCCTTGGGCATAGCACAGCTTGCTCCCAAAGTGTGCCTGGCTGCTACAGCAGCTGCTGCACAAGAAACATCACGTCATTCCCACAACCTCTTCCCTTTGTGATAACTCACCTCACGTGGAATTTACTCACTGGCAATGCATGCTCCCTAAGCGAAGTACACATAGTGGAGGAAGATTATACATAATCTTTAACAAGAACCACTGATGCATTTAGACTACAACTTCAAGACTTCATGCTGCCTTCTTCCTATAAGGCTGGAGGAAAGTTATGGGTGACCATGAGTATGTTCTACAACACAGGGGACAACTCAGGGATGCCTTTTTCTGAAATGCATGTGGCTTGGCCACACTGCACTCTGCAAAGGGTCAGTGCAGCAAAGGCGTGGGTTTCTGCCAGCTTTTCCAATTTCTTCCCAGAGCATCAGCAAGACCCAACGTTTTTGAGCCAGATATAGCAAGGACATATGTTTTATAACATTCTATGGCAAATCAAAACCACAGCAGGGAGTTTAGGTTGCAAAGTATTGTTCTGAATATCATGTTTGTATCCCTTATTTGTTCTTCACATAAAGAAAGATTGAAGATTGAAAAACTGATTCATTTTTTTAAGAACCTAAGAAATATCACAACTCCTCCTTTTTGCAAGACTTTTCCTGCAAGACTCCTTGGAGAGGGTCTACTGGTTTCTTCAGTCAAAATGAACACAAAAATATCTTTTTTACATAAGCTGCATGTTACACTTTAGAGTCAAATGCATGTAAATCACAAAAACGGCATCACAGCAAAAGCCTTTACACAATCCATTAAACTGGGCAGCTTTCAGGGCCCCACATCATCTGAACATCATCAGTTCTCCAGTTTCCAACAGTAGTGGGGATGAGACTCAGTTTCCTAACAAAAGGCCAAGAACTAACATTCATAAAGCAGCAAAACAGTAACACAGACCCCGTGTTTGGGCACCTTGCTTTGCTTTCTACATCCAGAATTTTCCATACCTCTCCTAATTTTCCTGTGACTTATCTAATAAGATCCAGATTTCTGAGGTGGGGAATGAAAGAGTGAGGGAAGTCACGCTGCTTGCTTCACAGCTGCGTAGTAAAGTCAATGATAAAGTCTGAATTCTCATTTTGGCTCTGCCAACTCCCAGACCTCTGCTCAATGCACAGTCCGAACTAGGGAGGTCTTCGACAAATCAAACCATTATTGCAACCCGCCCCAGCAGCCCCCAAGCCCTGGCTATCCACCACTACTGTTCAAGACCCAGCAATGTTTCTTGCAGCCAGAAGAAACCAGGAGAGCTCGGGAGGGAAAGCAGAGTAGGAGGTCACGCATACAAGCTACCTGCTCAGCCATAATTGCATGGCTTACCGTTTCTCAACTGAATGATCCCATTTTCTCAGTCTATCTTTAAGAAACACCTACTTACGCTATACAACCGTGATTAACTACCTACAGTTGAGCTAGTAGCATTTTTACAGCCAAGTAAGGAGCAGCAGTACAAATTGCCCTACACTACCATGAATCAAGCTTAGTACAACACCTATTGCCTCCCTACCTGTGCTGACTGGGTCCTTTTCATCACTCAGGCTAGACTAGCAGGCCAGCCATGCAGAACACACCCAGTCTGTTTCACAACCGGGTCACAACCTTGGGAAAAGCAATGAGATACACTGCTGTCCACCCCAAAACTGCACAAAGTAGGTGTACAGGACCAGGAAAGGACAGAAGGGGAAATCAGGAGCGAGTTTTGCAATCAGATCGGTCTTGGCTCTAGAACCACTGACTGATATTTGTACACCAAACCCCAGAGCAAACTGCAGCAAATGAAACTTTTTTCCTCCCAACAGTGCTCACCGCTGAAACATTGCATAGTTTCGCTGCCGTCGTGCCTGGCATTGCTTGGGGTTCAAACCAGTTGCCTAAACCCAAGTGTCCAAGCACACGTACAGTGTCTGGCATCCAGCTGGGCTCTGGCATCCCACAGGTCATGGCCATCAGCCACACATCCATCACTTGGGTACTCCAGATCATTTGAAATGGAACTGGACACCAATTCAGATTTAACAACTGACTTGTATCTTTGAGTGTTAAATATTTATTCATGAGGCAAATCCTACTTCCCTCATCTTTGGAGGCAAAAAGAGGTGAGAATCACCTGTCCTCTAACATGAGATACATTTGTCTTTCCAAGTATGAATGACTTCCTGAAAGAAATGGTCAGGTCATCACAGATAAACATCCCAGTCAAATCCTGGCTTAGCTAATTTCTAATGAATGAAGCTACAGAGCAAACAGTGCATGTCAGTGACCTTGAAAGGGAATACAGAAGTAGCAAGGCTCTGCAAATGAATTCCCGAGACTCATAAAGTGAGACATCATCACAAAACCTCAAATACTATCCAAAACTTATTCCCCTTGCTCACAAAATTCCTACTAAGTTTCCAGCCACAGACAGGCATCACTATTCTTCCACATTTTGAACTCACGTTTCTATCTCAGAGCACTGCAGATCCACCTAACCTGACGCCTGCTCCTTCCAGCCTCACATTCCTAGTTGCATTCCCCATATCAGCTGCAAATAGCTCAAGCTCTCTTAAGTCACAAGTATCTTGCTTTCCCGTCCGCTCCCAGGGGCACTACCACTCTTTGATACCTCAGGCTGCTATTAGATGAGCACAACATTAAGTGACATGACTATTATCAGACAGTGTTGGTGGCTGGAAAATACAAGCAGTGCTGGACCCTTGGGCTGCCTCTGCTCCAGGCTCACCACCCGCTCCACCTGCCCTTTCTCCAAAGACATGCCAGCACTAGCTGGGTATTACCTTTGGCACTGTAGTGGTGCAGGGTTGGGGACAGAGATCAGCCTGTACAGCTGCCTCCTCCCCTCCTCACAAACAGAAAGGTTCTGGGCAAAGCAGAAAAGAGCTGAAATGTTATGTTGGGTCAGTACGAGCGCAGGAATGGCAAGAACAGGTCAAAGGTAAAGACAGTGGAGGAGAGGATCCAATATCCTGGGGAGAAGGATATTTTGTACCCTTCGTGGGACATAAAATCTGAAGGATAGATACTACTCCCACAACCAGAGTGTGTTGACCTCACCTTCTGTCCCTTGACTTCTCAACCTCTCCAAAAACTATTATTATTTAACAGTATTGTTGATGTTCGAGGGTGTCCTTTCTGGTATCAGTGTCATGACAGATCCATACGGCGCTGCTCATCGTTGTGCCCCAGGTCTCCAACATCAGTGTGGCCTGGAGTTCCTCTTCCCTCAGGACTTCACTAAATTGTGCAGCTTAAGTCTCTGCTATATTTTTATATTCCACTGGTTTATCATATGGACAGGGGATTCAGCAACATCCACAGTGATTTTTAGCTTATAATCACAACTTTCTTCTCTAAGCCCTCTTTCTCTTTCAACTACTTCTTCTGAAACCATTTCAAAATGCTGCTGTGATAATCTTCTCTCTCCTCTCTCATTCTCCCCATACAACTCCAAGTCTAAAATGCTTCTGTCTCTGACGCCTTCCCTTCAGTTTATTATTTATCTTTATCATGCTGGCTCTTTTAACCCACCACAGTTTCCAGGGCATCAGGAACATAAAGGAAATGTTCCCAAGGACTGTAAGGAACAAAAGGGTGATAGCAGACTAGATTATTCCTAAACAATCCCATACTTACATAAACAGAAAGTAGCACTCAACAAATGAGTCGTTAAAAAAAAAGGGTATAGAGACATAATTATAATAAAAACATATTTGAATCTGCTCAGGAATATGAAAATACCAGGAATTTTTCATTTTATGTTGAAAACCTACTTTCTCTACATACTTTGGACCAGACAGAGGTCCAAAGGGGTCTTTGGCCTCTTTTGACCAATATACCGAGTTCTCCTCCAGCAAATATTCCTGGGGAGGGGAAAAAAGGCACGCAACACTTGCAAGTTATCACTGCACAAACACAGGAGATTCCTCGCTGAAGAACCGTATAAAGGAAACTGTCACAGAGCCAAAATATTCTCTTGTGACAGCCAAGCTTCTTGCAACTTCCCAAATAAGGCCATGACTTTAAAGAGCATGTCTTTTCAAAGCCTCATTGATTTTCATCGCCTCATGAAGAAGCACATTGTTTATGTGTCTGGGTGTGCTGATATTAAAACAGGATGAGATGGGCACAGCTCAGTGGTTTCAAAGCCTGGTTTCCAGACAGAATGAACCAAATAATCACAGGAAGCTTCTAGAGGCTGACAGCACTCCTTTGGCCACTATTTTGAAGTGATTCCTTGTGCAGGCTGAAACTAGGTGTGAAGATGCTAACAGGGACAGCCAGCATTTCCTAGTACACTGGGGATAGATTTCAAGCAAATTTTGAAGCACAATATTATATTCCTTCCAGCCTCCCAAAGTTCAGACAGTTTTGCATCAAAGTTAGGGTTCATGTTAAAGTTCAGGCCAGGTTTCAGGTCATCTCTCTATTTTTCAAATACCAGTTTACTCAGCTTCAGAGAAAGAAAGAAAAAAAAAGCTATGGAATTAGATCAACTTTGCTATATCTAGTTTGTATTTATTATCTATTCTTCTCCTGAAGCCTCTCCAATAGTTTCAACTTGGCAAATTGTTGAAAATTATTAGGTGCTTCAGTTCTGCTACTTATTTTACACTTGAAGCACAGCACTATGAAATAGGATTATTTTTTTTTTCACAATCCTTTGAAAACAAAACAAGTCCTTAAAAAACACCCTATGCAAAAACTTGCAGCCATTCCAGTTATTTGGTCTTTGCAATTATAATGTATCCGTTCCTATAATAACCATATGGCAAAAAATACACTCACAGAACTTTAAAGCCATGGACAGAAGAGGAAGAAAAGCAGTAAGAAAGTGGGTCAGTAGAGCTTGTGTATATTGAAAGCACAAGCTACTTAGGTGATGGCTATTCAGAAGGTACATGCTGTAGTCCTACATAGATAGGCACAAAGGAGACAAAAAGCTAAATGAAAACAGTACAAGCCACAGCCAAGTAATACATGACAGTTGTACCTAAACACTGAGCAAATCAAACAAAAAAGGGTTGACCAGAGGTGAAACGAGTCCCCACCCTCTCCACCTGGATCACACATTCACACTCCTGCCTTTAGCCTGTGGAGCACCACGCAGCCACAAACCAGGTCAAAAGATGGCTAATCCAACAGAAAACTGATGAATTTGCTTTAGCTGGATTAACAAATTAACGAGACATCCCACAACAAAATGCTCATGAAGTCCCACACAAGGAGAGTGGTGGGAAGGTCCTTCTAGAGCCAGGGGGAATAAACACACAGTTACACCAGTTTAGGCATAACTAGAAAACTCTAGAAAGGTAATCTGAATTAACATTTCTGTAATGAATCAAACCACATTAGATCCCTGCAGACACACTCATTATTAATTAAATCAACCCTATTTCGTATTTAGTATAATTTACTTTGATGTGAATTAAGCTTAATCAAATTAAGGTCACTTGAATGCTGAATCAGAGAATATATCTAATGGTTTAATTTAGTTTACCTAATTTACTTTACATTCACATTTTTGGTGATTTGGATTAGTTTTCCTTCACATCCTTGTGCAGACAGCTTTAGAATAGAGAGAGACAGCAGAAGAGATGCTGGAGAACTCCGCCCAAAATCAACAGTTTTGAGCTGTCAATGAATTCATTCCCCAGGAAAGGGGTACTAGAAGTTGCGTATCCTGCTGAGGACAGGTTGGCAGGGCTGCTGCATGCTCACTCTCCATGAACGCCCTCCCCTGTCTCTCCATCTTTACTATAGTTCCTCTGGAGCCCAGAGGCTGGAGAGGGAGAATCAGACCCTGCAAGTCTTCACCTCTCCATCCTCCTGCATTTGCAATATCTGAACAGATGTTGATGAGCCATGAGAAATGCATGTCCTGAAGGAAACTGAGGCAGCTGATGTGGTTATTTTTTAAATAGCAGGCCACTAAAATATTTGATGTGTTTTGTACTGTTAGGAAAACACAGCAGCTATCAAAGTTGTTTTTAATAAAATAACAAAAATCATAAAAGCCCACTTCTTCAGGCAGATGTGTTAAAGTCATTTGTCACGTTTATTTCACAGTTTTAAGGTCATATTCTAATTTTGCTTACCCTGCTCCAACACTTTAAAAAGTCACCACTGAGTCTTCTAGCAAACTCCATTCACATTCCTCTTACATGACTATGCTTTTTACCATTAAAGAGATTTTTCTGTATATACAGATATGTAGACAAATGCACTCCGTCGTATTTAGGGCACTAGTCATCTGATATTTTCTGCGATGTAGGTACCATCTGTGAAGCTGAACTGCAGTTCAGGCCTATCATATTGACATGGGTGTTGGGGAATCAGAGATGGAAATTGATATTAGATTATAATCCCACTGCATTCAAATAGAAGGTGAGGACTCCAGCAAGGTCAGGCTTAACCATAGCCTCTAATACCCAAGGATACCTCTAAAATGTTTGCTCAGGGAACCTTTAGCTGGGTTGTTTGTTTTGTGGTGTCCACTCAGGATTATCATCTTTTAAGGGTCACAAAAGGTGTCCAAACCGCCAAAGCAAAAGGATGATGAACAGACCATGATGGCAATAACAGATGACAGCTGGTATCAGGGTGCAACTAAGTCTGCAGTGACAGACTGACCAAAGAGATCAAAGACCGGAGACCAGCGTCAAGAATAAGAGGCCATAGAAAGCATTCCTGAGTAAGGAAGAAGGACTATTGTTTTAGCAATTTAGCATGGAAATCCTTAGCAAACCACTGGGTTAATCAGACTGTGCAGTGATTTAAATTTGAGCTCCCAGAAGCATGAAGTCACCACCGAGAGGAGGGTCGGACATGGAGCACCATTTCCACTTGGGCTGCCCCAATGCGCCCTGGCCCCACCACAGCCTTCCCTCCCGCTCCCCGCACCGCTGCCGGTGTGATGCTGACAGACATTTACACAGCTCCATGGTGAACCGGTTCAGGGGATGGAGCCAGCTGAAAACAATGCCACTTAGCTTTCAGACTGGGAGCGCTGACTAAACCGGACCCGCACCAGTACCGACGCCAGAGCCCCCGCCACACTCAGGACAGCTAAATGCACGATGCAAAGCATTTGCCCCACACACCTCCAAACAAGCTTCATAGCTTGAGACATGTCCTTGTGTGCATTTATTGCTCTTCCAAACTCACTTCCATCTTCCCTAGCTTGCTGCCTGGCTCAGTCTCCCCTCTGCTATTTCTGTAACACTTTCATATTTAATACCATGAAATTTTAAAATAGTATGCTGGCTCAGGGTTTTTGAGATCCTGCAAAGAGTTGCAGTCACGCAGTTCTGGCACTATTTTTGTTTGGCAAGACAGGACAGAAGAGACAAGCAGGCCCTTGCAGCTCACCCTTGGGCAACATCTTGAGGACCACAAAACGAAGGGGCGTTCCCTGGGGTCAACACGACAGGCCCAGTGGGACACACACACACACATTCCTCAGTTATGCTAAACACTGCCCATCTTTCTGTTCATCTATTTCCATTTTTGCTCATGAATCCCCAAAAGGGAAGGACCCACCTCACCTGCCTCACCAGGACGGCTCCACCAGCCCCAGCGTTCCCCACCGCTTCTCAGTAAACCTACTCCTTGTACCACCCGCCTGCCTCCTCCGCTCCTCTGAGGGCAGGGGTTGTTTTTGACTTACTGCCAGGTTTTCCATTAATAATTGTTCACTTGGGGGAGGAGTATTTTAAACAAGAGATGCTTACATTCCTATTTGTATATGTTAAAAGTGAGGACTTCCATACAGAGGAGAGGAGTAGGGTAGCATTTGGCTCCCTTCCTAAAAGCTACAACATTTCCCTTGCTGAGCTCAGCCTTCACATGAAGAAGCAAGCCTTCATCGCTCCATCAGACCCCAATCCTGTCAATACTTGCACATGTACTTAAATTTATTACGGTCAGTGGTCTTGTCACAACGGTCATTAGGTTCACAAACATCAAGGATGCTGTTCCCAGTAATAAGGTCAAGAATGTGTACAAGGCTTTTCAAGATTAGGACCTTAATGCTATAGCATCAGCCGGCTTTCGTCCTGCCTCCCGCATTAGAGGTGGGCAGCTGAAATCCCGGAGGATGGAGGGGGATGGCCGTCTCCAGGCTGACTTGCAGGTAGAGCAAGGCACTGCTCTGGACTGCTCCTGCGTGTGCGATGAGCTAGACTGCCCCGGGGATCACCACTCACCACGGCAATCTCGGTGGCAGTTGTATGTGATTCATATGCTGTGAACTAGCATTTGACAGCTCAACGCCAATTAAAACAAATAGATACAATGCCAAGAGTCAGCAGGTCAGGCTCCGGGAGGATCCATCACAACGCCAGGCTACCAGTGGAGTATAGGGAGGATCCATCGCTGGGCTACCGGCGGAGTCATAAGACGGTGTTGTGAGTTACAGACAACAAACAGGGACAGATATAGGACATTTTATTAAGCATACGGATAAAATGAATATATAAGTCCATGTTGTCTCTCTTCCACTTATCTGTCTAGTCAAAGAAATTAATTGCCTGAGAATAGCAAGGCTGCTTTATTTGGGTGATTCAGACCCTTACTTCTCAACATAACAGCTGTGGGATCAAAAATTGACTTAGATTCACCTAGGTGATGTATTTAGTTATTTAATAGAAAGATTAGCATGCAAATGTATTGCAGCGCTCAACACTAATGCATGACAAAGTCAGAATATTAAAGTTACCTCATTCTGTCAAAATATGCTAGTCCAGTATTTCTCTCATTTTAATTCACAAATCCTTTTCAAAAAGGAATTCACAGATTATCTCAAATCCCAGTACTGTTTGGCAGGTGGGAACGAGAGTGACAGACAAAACACAGTCATTTAGTAAAATGATAAGTTTAGTATAAAAACATTTTAACTAGGTAATAAGAACAGTAAGGAGCTAATGCCCATGGGTACATACATACAAACTGCATGAAAATATGTGCATATGTGGATGATTTTAACTTCCTTGTTTCTGATTTTTGAAGGTTTTTGTAGGCATTTTTGAACTCTCTTTTGATGTCCTCTGGACCACAAACCACAAATTAGGCAGTGCTGGTCTATTCAGTGCTGAAGATATATTCCTACTCATCCAGCATACGTGTAACAGATTTATTTCCAATTACAGCTTTTTCACTTGAATTTACCTACTTAAGCTAACCTTTTATCATGAGCATTCAACAGCCCTGGTTGTGTTTAGCTGTTCCTGCTGCATGCAAACATACACCCATGCAACATCACTGCAGCCAACCTCCTCATCTGTGTACAGCTACAGAAAAAAAAAAAGGATACAGCATGCAATTAAAGGGATTATGGTGACCACGGCCCTACTTTTTGCTAATACCATTTCAGTGTATTTTCTAGATCTCCTCGTTACTGAGGGAGTGGCTTACTGATGAGGGATAAAGGAAGGAAGCACAAGGAGGAAGCAATGCACATGCTGACTAAGCAGCAGCGAATGATGGGAAAGGGAAAAGAAGAAAGAAGAGGAAGGAATGAATGGACGGCAATATACAAGGAACTTTACTATAATGCTTAGCACTTAGTATAAATATGCTTGTCATCCTCAGAAATGCTTTTTGAACAGGAGACTCTGTTCTAGCAAAGCAAGGACTTCAACAGGACCAAAGTTAAGCATATCCTTAAATCCTATGCTAGACTGAGACCTAGCTACTTAATCATCTTAATTCCCTCTCAGGTAAGTACTGTCATCCTCCAGCAGATAAAGAAATGAAGCCAAAAAGGTTAAGAGATTTAGCAGCCGCAGACGACACGAGGAAGCACGGCATATCTGCACCATGGAGCTCACCACAACGACAAGGACCAGGCCTGAACCGCCTCGCTGCAAAGCCAGACCCAAACTGCCATGTCCTCCTTGCTGGAGCATCTACCCGTGCCTGCACCTGTGGCAAGCTACAGTACTACATTAAGCCGAGTTTCTCTACACAGCTTGCTTCCCTCCCCACCTCCCCCCCAGTAAATCACAGAAAAACATTGTTGTGGTTTAACCCCAGCTGGTAACTAAGCACCACGCCGCCACTCGCTTCCCCTCCACGCCCCGGCCCCAGCCCCAGTGGGATGGGGGATAGAATCAGGAAAAAACAAGTAAAACTCATGGGTTGAGATAAGAACAGGTTAACAGAACAGAAAGGAAGAAACTAATAATGATAATAACAACAATAATAAAATTACAATAGTAATATTGGAACATACAAAACAAGCGATGCACAATGCAATTGCTCACCACTCGCTGACTGATGCCCAGTTAGTTCCCCAGCAGCCATCCCCCCAGGCCAACTCCCCCCAGTTTATATACTGGGCATGACATCACATGGTATGGAATACCCGTTTGGCCAGTTTGGGTCAGCTGTCCTGCCTGTGTCCCCTCCCAACTCCTTGTGCCCCTCCAGCCTTCTTGCTGGGTGGGCATGAGAAGCTGAAAAATCCTTGACTTGGTATAAACACTACTTAGCAACAACTGAAAACATCAGTGTGTTATCAACATTGTTCTCATACTGAATCCAAGACAACAGTATTCCAGCTACTAGGAAGAAAATTAACTCTATCCCAGCTGAAACCAGGACAAACATGTCTATCCATCCTGGTACCTATGTGAAGCTGAAGAAAGACAAGAAAACTATGAGAGCTCAAGTTACAGGAATGACACCTACTGCCTGAGAAATGAATTGCTCACCTAAACGAGATCTGCACTCAATGGCGAGGGGTTTCCAGAGAATAAAGCACCACACGGACACGAGCTGGCAATGTGCGCTCGCAGCCCCGAAAGCCAATTGTACCCTGGGCTGGATCAAAAGAAGTGTGGCCAGCAGGTCGAGGGAGGGGATTCTCCCCCTCTACTCTGCTCTCGTGAGAGCCCACCTGGAGCACTGCATGCAGCTCCAGGGCTCCCAACATAAGAAGGACATGGACCTGTTGGAGCAAGTCCAGAGGAGGGCCACAAAGATGGTCAGAGGGCTGGAGCACCTCCCCTATGAAGAAAGGCTGAGGGACTGGCCTGGAGAATAAAAGGCTCCAGGGAGACCTCAGTGCAGCCTTTCAGTACTTAAAGGGGGCTTATAAGACAGATGGAGACTTTTTTACCAGGACCTGTAGTGACAGGACAAGGGGCAACGGGTTTAAACTGAAAAAGGGTAGGTTCACATTAGACATAAGGAAGAAATTTTTTACGATGAGGGTGGTGAGACACCGGAACAGGTCGGCCAGAGAAGTTGTGGATGACCCAACCCTGGATGGGGCTTTGAGCAACCTGATCTAGTGAAAGATGTCCCTGCCCGTGGCAGCGGTGTTGGACTAGATGATCTTTAAAGGTCCCTTCTGACCCAAACCATTCTGTGACTCTGTGATTCTATGAAAGACGCCCAGCCTCACTGCTATCAGGGTGATTGCACGAAAGCCCACAGGAAATTCAGGCAGGAAGGGAGGTTTAGTGATGAGAAGAAAGGTGTTGAATTCCTGGTCAACTGTATATATAACTCAGGGGGGAAAAACACCTCCATCATGAACTCAGGTGAAAAATACCTTTTTCTGGACAGGCATCATGGGTAGTAGTTAAAAAATGCTCACCCATACTACCAGCTAGGCTACACAGTTTGTAGTGCAACCACTGGGAAGCCTGAGTTGGAGGGTCTGCAGTGGGTAAGAGGAAGAGCAGGAGTAGCATCTCAGTAAAAGCTAAATTTTAATTTATAGTAATAGCATTCCCTGGAGAAACAGTTTCCTGAGCATTACTGGTGGTGCCAGGGAGCACTGTCTCAATCTTTCAGCCTCCTGCTTGCTCCCACCCTATATATACACCCTTTATGTATGGAAAGTGTGAATTTTCTTTTATTCTGTCTTTGTGTGTAAAGACTTCATGATCTGGTTCACCCTACCAAACCACAAATAGCTAAATTGGCACAGCTGAGGGGAGCAGGAACGAGAACTCAGAAGAAATGTATAAACTAACACTGAACTTGAAACAAATGTAAGGCTTGAATGCCTACATCAAGAAGGAAAATCGAAAGTTTCTGGCCCCCACATGTCTCTCCCACTCCAGGACTGTGAAATATCCAGTGAAATTTAATGCTTCACTAGTTGTTGTGATGTTACAGAATGGCACTTTGGATAGTCAGAAATGTGAAGGAGGTTTCCAGCCTCAAATTTTTGGTAAGGATTTGCCCAGTCTGTCTCCTGTGATTAACAAAACCAGATATTCTTAATGCTTTTATAACTTTCAAATGAAGAATAGTCTTGGAAAGACCGTCAATACCATTCTGAGTGTTTGCTCAATGCAAAAATGCAAAGTCTCACGGGAAGAAACATTCTGCAGTGCTAAATACCCCAGAAATGAAAAAGAAAAAAAAAGACCAAATTTAAACTGTTTTCAATTTTGCACGGTCACAACCCAGACTGAAACACACTTTGAGTGTTACTGGGTGACGTGTGTGCACACCCATGAACACAGAACCATCACCGGCAGAACGTGCCGGATGAACCGTCAGGTTACTCTGCTTCCTCCAGTGCAGGCTAGAAACGCCTCCGCTAGCCCGAGTACTGGGAAACAGCCTATCCTTACACTGCAAAGCTCCCCGTGGGCTAATTAGCCAGGAACAAGGTAGATTAACCCAAGCAAGGCTGTGCGCTGCCATGACTTACACCCTGGGGGCCTCAGGGCAGCCTGTCTGGAGGTCTGGTGTCTTCTCCCTGGGCTGCATTACGGCCGTACTCCGGCAGGGATGGGGGCTTTTCTGGTGCGCGGCTCAAACGCGTCTTGGTGGAAGCTCTGAGCTGTAGCGGGACGGCTTTCGGTCGCTCCCCCTCGTTATGGCGCATTAGATCAAAAAGCAGATGAAATGGAAGTCTTGGGTAGGTGACTGCGGATGAAATCTGCCTAAGGGCGAACAACAGGGTGAGATGAAGAAACGGTGGCACAGCTATTCCACCTCTCCTCCCTGCTTCTGAGAAACTGAACCTAGAAAAAGAAAAAGCGGGGGAAGCACTGTGGATCCCTAGTGTTTTGCAATGGCTATGAAGAAAACAGAAAATATATCCTGAAACTCCACATTCTCTTGTAGGAGGAATATCAATGTACACTGGAGTAGTTTTTACTGTTTATCTATTGCAATGAAGGACAATACTGAAACATCAGCTAGTATTTTTTTTTAAACGTAAATAGAAAGCAGATAAGATGATACTAAGAGTCAGATTCAGCAAAGAAACTTGAAATATCTGCAGTGACCTTCTCAGATAAAGAAAAGCTATAGCTCATTCAACTTATTTTAATTCTGTAATTATTAGGATTGAACATTAGTCAGGATTCATTTTATTTTGGCAGCAGCTTGAGAAATCTTTTCTAAAAAGGTTCAATACTCCTCCTTACACAGTGCCCAGAACTGGGAGAAACTATGACAGATAGCAAGAAAAAAAGGAAAGAAATCACAAAATTGCTAACTTGCAAGACACAGGAGATTATTTGAGCCTGAACTGTGTTTGCACTTTTGGAAAGATTTTGATGATTTCTTACAAGAAATACTTAAATACTTACAAAGAGGGAAGTATTGTACTGTCCAAAGGAAGCACCTAGCCAAGTACAAAGAAAGACTATGCAGGCACCTTTAATTGCGACACACTTCTAACGAAGCTGTTCTGCATTAGGGTGTCTGTTGTTTAACACAGTCTGAGTGATCCGGGAAAGTGAAATGCCACACAAAACCACAATATTGAATTAAAAAGACCTGCACACACGTGAAAGATTACCTTCAGCCTTGATTATACCTCTACAGGAATACAAGACAAAATACTCCAAAAAAGAGGGAATGTACAAAAAAAGTCCAGAGTTTATGTTTTATTTTAGAGAGGGGAAAATAAGTTTATTTTTTAAGTATACAGAACAACAATTAGTGTAAAAGAACAACTGGCCTGCCTGTTCACATGTCCTGACAGTAGGGTATGTTGAAGGAAATCCAGCATCGCTCGGTTCCCAATGAGCCGCTGCCACTGCCTTTGCATGGCCATAGCCAGCATGGTGCAACCTTCAGCGGAGGTCCAAAATTTGCTGACAAAGGAGTTTGTCTGCAGCTAGAGCTAAACCACCCCTCTAAAGATCTAAGCTGAGCTAACAAAAGCAATTTTCTGTCAGCAGCATAGTATCCACACTTGGGATTTTGCTGACGAAACCATGACAGCCGAAGGGCTGGGTGTTTTCTCATCGAGTGACACTGGCAGAACTGCGTAGCACAGATTTGGCTTGAAAGGCTGCAAACCTAAACATACCCAAAGGCGTGACTGCAGAAGGTGGTGTGCCAACTCCCAACCGCCCCCAGGAACCCACAGCCACGCACGCCGCAACGCCAAGGCACACAGCGGGAGTCAGAACATGGCAAGACAGAGTTTTCAAATTAAACAAAAATTAGCTAAGTTACAAGCATACTGCTCCAGCTCAGAAACCAATTACTAAGTGACAAGGTTAAATGAAACTTTATAGACAACTTGATTCTGTTATCCATCTCAGGGGACACTAATGCTCTCCTGCAGGAGACAGTATGCTGGGCGACACAGGCCACTAGTCCAGTGAGGTCAGTAACCCCAATTCTGATGACATCATAAGCGAAACCAACACGTTCTCTCTAATTTGTTACAGATGCAAACAGAAAGAAACAGTAAAGAAAAAGAAAACTTAGAAAATAACACTGCGTACATACAGCTCTGGTTACCCTCCAAGCAAACTAAAAGCATTGGCAAAACTCTTGAGTTATCTCATGAACTGCTTAATGAATATAAAATGTGGAAGACAATGAAATGCTCGATACATTGTGTTTCTTGGAACAAATTTAAAGACCTTACTTGCTTATGTCTGAAAACAAAAGGTCTAAGAAGAAGGATGTATAGACGCTTCCTGTTATTAAAACAGGTTTATAGTATGAATAGTCAGTTCTCTTTTTCTCCATCCCCTTAAATTAGGGCTAAACACAACAGCTTTTTAGGATTTCCAGTTGGCAGCTATACAGAAATGTCAGAACAAAAAGGTTGACTTTAGCTAGAGAACTCTATAAATGTTAAGGTGCTAAGGGACACCATTTTCCCCAGAAACTTCTGTACTGCACTCATTACTTTGGGTTGGATTGAAGCATGTTACGACAAAAGAGTAAGGAGGTACAGTTTTAATCTGAATAATCCTGTTTAAAGGTTGTTTCCATCTCTGGATATTCACTGTATGTTCTGTTTAGGAAAAACAAAGTGCTTAAAGTGGGAGGTTTTCCCCCACATCACTGCCTCAGGACCGCAGCACAGAGAGCCAACTTACACTCACCACAGTCATGGCAAAGAGAGAGACAGTGAAGATTTTTTCAGGGATACACCCAAAACACTATAGCTGGTTTTTATTTTTAAGAACAAAAACCACTGAAACACAGATGCTTTATAAACTACATGTATGACTAAGAAATGTGAGGCTACACCTCTGTTGACAGAATATAAAAATCTTATTTTCATCTACAGCAATATTCATAGACATTTTCCCAAATATGAGCTAATTCTGTTACTTCCAAGAATAAATAAGTATCTGCTGTAGAATAACCTCAACATTTGTTGTATTAAAGCAGTATTTTTATATAGTAAGAAGTAATAACACCTCTGCACTTGAGCATTTTCCACCCAGGAATCCTAATCCACTTTCGAGACAGAACATCTATTATAACCTGTTTTATTACTAAGACCTGTGGTACACCCACTGTACACACACTTTACACCTTTGAAGTGAAGACACAAAGAAATTATCAAAAAATGGAAACCATCACATAAATGCAACTGTGCAAAGAAAAGCACTGTAATCTATTCACCACAAAAAGCAATATAAATAAAATACACATGGCTAAGCAAATGTTTTAAGAAGGTTTTTATTAAATGATTGTATAGCCTGGCAGGGTCTTTTGGAACTATATAGCCTATATTTATTAAACAAGAATTGTTACCGAAAAAGGTTTTAGGTGATTTGCAGACATATTTACTGACAAGTACAACCTATTCAGTAATGTCTGTATATGCAGGGAAAAAATAATCAGTAATGGAAACCTTTAAAAACAGGAATTCATTCAAAAAACCCCAAACAAGCACGTACATTAAAGTATAAAAGTGGCTTTAATAAGAAAAGACTATTTTAAGTGTGATACACCTGCAGATGCCAAGCATCATACGGGGAAAACGGGAAAGGGCAGCTGTACAAAGAAGCGCCCAGCAGCACACAGAGACTAACCTGGGGTGCTGGCTCCCCCACCTAGACCAGGCGCAGTCTGGCATTAGGTGTCCAACCCGGAGAGGCATCCCACCCATCATCATCAAAAGTGAGGATATGGGGAAGCCCTGAAGCCCGTCCTGGAGTGAAGCTGCTTTTTCTTTCCAAAATGCCCTGTAGCTCACCCGTCCCTGAGACTGCCCTAGCTCTCACGATGGGGATTCTTTGGATGCATTATGCTACCCTAATTCACCGTCTGTTTTCGTGGGTCCCTCTCTTTCCTGCCGCCTCTTCCGAGCAAAAGCACAACCACCAACTGCAGATGTTCCTGTGGAGCAGGGTTCCTTCAGTGGGAGAAACTCAAAATTGTTGCAGCCTTCCAACTAGCCCCACGGTGCCTCCTCGGGGGGAAAGATGTGCTTATGAGTCAGAGAGTCAGCTTTCCTTCTCCATGGGGGAAGGGCTCTACCAACTGGGCTACTAACTGAACGGGAGGGAGCAAGGGAAACCTTCACTGCCGTCTGTTGTGGTTGATGACTTATCTCTGGAGGTCTCTGAGCAGCGTCGTGATCAGACCGGGTGAGACTGATGCAGATGCACTTTTCTGTGAGGAGACCAGAGGGGTCTAGGCCACCGGTCGCATGACACTGCAGGCTTGTGTGCTTTTGGCCCTCCCCAAGAACTTAATTTTAAGCAAATGAAGAAAACTAATGGCAGTATAAATGACTAAATAAACTGATGCAGCTCCAAGCCTTTGACACACACGATAAGTGTCAGGAGTACATGTAGCTGTAACCGCAGAGGAAGGTTTGTAGACTTCCACTGTACTTCTAGGAGCAACGCCAACCTTGCAATTCAGGGATCAGGCACCACAGAAAGGTATCTGTCTTCAAACTGTTACTTCTATTTTTAAGGTTTCCCAAAGCGGTTTTGCTTTGCTAAAGATAATAATTAAGTGGAAAGAATCACTAGTGTTAGAAGATGAATCAGAGGCTGGGTTGCTCCGAGATACTGACAGCTCAAGTGAACTCTTGAATAAATGAGGAAAGAGAAAGGTTTGGAAGAGTATGAACCAAAACAACACCTTCCTTCCTTCCTTCCTTCCTTCCTTCCTTTTTTCCTTCCTTCCTCCCTTCCACCAGGCTCTTATCCGGCTGCAGGAAATCTGGGGATGGGGTGGGTTTTTTTGCTTTTCACATGCACAATGGACAGACTGACCTCGGGAAAACTACGAGTTGGAGCACTCGGTGCCTGACGAGAAGGAGACTCCGGGAGATCGGGCACGACCTGTGCTGGATGCCCGGGAGAAACCAGCTCTCTCCTCCCGTCGGGAACTCCTCTCCCCGCCCGGAGGGCACTTCGTCCGCGGCTCGCCTCGCCGTACCCTCCGGGCTGGAAGGCACGGCAGCACTAAGCAGGATCCCCGGCTGTACATGGCAGCACTATTTTCAAAGCGCTTACAGCCTTTTGTAACCGCCGAGATAATCTGTCATACGGATTTAGGCACTGACGGTCAAACATGCCAAAAATGTCACCACCCACTCGTATTATCCATCCGGTGAAGGACTAGGAAGCGCCGCATTGCTTAACCTCTCCTCCGCCTTCCACCCGCCGAGGAAATCCCCACCCCCCACGGCGTGACACCACCGCGGGGGGAACCGCGGACCCCCCCC